>NW_027695893.1:0-352 GCF_054177405.1 Leptonychotes weddellii | reverse complement strand
AATATTGACTATACTGCCTATACTGTACCTTTTATTCCCGTGACTTATTCATTCCCTAATTGGAATGTACCTCTCACTCCTCTTCACCCATTTTGCCCATCCTACTACCCACCTCTCCTCTGGCAACCGCCCATTTGTTCTCTGTATTTATATGTCTATTTCCGCTTTTTGTTCATTTATTTTTTAGATTTCACATATACGTGAAAGCATATGGTATTTGTCGTTCTCTGACTTTTTTCACCTAGCTATCCATGTAGTCGCAAATGGCAAGGTCTTATCATCCCTTCTCATGACTGAGTAATATTCCATCGTGTATGTGTAGACACACCACTTTTTCCTTTTTATTTTTTTT
>NW_027695892.1:0-352 GCF_054177405.1 Leptonychotes weddellii | reverse complement strand
GGCAAGTGTGGCTGCCTTTAGGAAACAGGAAAATTAATTCATAGAGCAGGTGGGATTAGGAGTCCATTTCTTGAATCTCAGCTGACTTTTTAAAATTTAAATTCAAGTTAGTGAATATATAGTGTGTATTATTAGGGTCAGGATAGAGTTTATTGATCATTAGTTGCATATAACACCCTGTGCTCGTTATATCACATGCCCTCCTTTAATGCCCATCACCCAGTTACCCCATCCTCCCATCCCCCTCCCCTCCAGCAACCCTCAGTTTGTTTCCTAGAGTTCAGCGTCTCTTATGGTTTGCTTCCCTCTCTGTTTTTACCTTATTTTATTTTTCCTTCCCTTCCCCTATGTT
>NW_027695891.1:0-6614 GCF_054177405.1 Leptonychotes weddellii | reverse complement strand
CTCTGATTGACTTATTTCACTCAGCATAACACCCTCCAATTCCATCCACGTCGTTGCAAATGGCAAGATCTCATTCCTTTGGATGGCTGCATAATATTCCATTGTATATATATACCACATCTTCTTTATCCATTCATCTGTAAGAACCTGATTTTTGCATGGGGAAAAATAACCAAGGAACTGCACAGCGTTATCACAGTTCATGGTAAATCTTAGTGGAGCCAAGGTAGATAGCCTCTGGGTATTGTCATGACTATCACATTGTTGTTACATCCCAGGAAATTATACATCTCCCTTTCTAAGCACAAGTACATTTTCTTCATTGGTGTATTGTCTATAAGGATCACTATCATTAGTAAGGTAGACATAATTTTGGTCTATTTTTTATTTTTTAAAAAAGATTTTATGTATTATTTGAGAGAGAGAGAGAGACTGAATGAGAGGGAGAGGGAGAGAGAATCTGAAGCAGACTCTGAACTGAGCACAGAGCCTAACGCAGGGCTTGATCCCACAGTCTTGAGATCATGATCTGAGTGGAAACCAAGAGTCAGACCCTTAACCAACTGAGCCACCCAGGTGCCGCAATTTTTGGTCTATTTATATGAAAGTAATGACTTTGAACATTTTTGTCTATTAGGGAATTTGATCTGAAGTATTAATACTAAAAAACTCACCATGAATAGCTATGAAAGAGGGGGGTAAAGAAGGGGGCTGGGCCAGTTTATATGATCAGGTTGAGTCATGGTCATTACATCAGTATAATTGTAGCAATCCTGTCCTGGATGTTGATTAATAAATATGAGTCTAAAAGCTATTTGTTGATTAGAATATTCTTGACCAAAATTCTCTTTAGGAGGATTGATTGCATGTATGGCTATTATTTGGGGGTTTCTAGGAGTTGGCTGCACTGGTAGGAGAGCTGTGTTACAGAGGTAGGGTGATTTTACCTTCAGTAAGGCCTAGACAAAGGAAATCATTATCAGGAGTAACAGCATCATGATGGGCTAAGTCAGAAATACATGACGTTAAATCAGTAATGAGGAAAAGTATGATTAAAAGGGTAATAGAGGAGAGTAATAAAGGAAAGTATAGCATATAGAAAAATCTTGTTCTATCACCTTGGGTAGAAACTGTCCCCTTCATGTAGTCATCAGCTTGTTCTGAATCTCTTGAGTTAGAAACCAACTTCTATGGACAGCGTCCTTCTGGAAGTTTTCTTTTGGGGAAATCTCAATTTAAGATATTTAGTAGATACAGCTTTCTGATTTTTATCAGATGGATGGTGTCATGTTGATTAACATATATCTAAGGATAGTTCCTTGTTGTTTGAAAGATGCACTAGTAGCTAAGAGCACTTCGTAAGGTCTTTCCCAGTGAGATTCAAGGGCATCTTTCTCTGATGTATTTTCCAGGACCCCAGATGACTTTGTTTTAGGTCAGAGAGGGGCTGATTAGGTCATTGGAGGGGGAACAGCAGCTTATGTAATGATTGGACTGAGTGTATTGAATTAGTCCCTTATGATATCTAGCTTGATCAGCTTGTAAAACATTGGAATCAAGTATGGGTGGAGATATTCCTAGTCACTTGGGTTTTCCAGTCATCCTTTTACCAGGAGGTAGTATATGAGTTCCTGAGGGACAAGAACTTGTTTTGCTACTTTCAGTTTTAATATTTCATTTGTTTTTTCTATTTTCCCAGAGGATTGGAGGCAATAAGAACAACAGAGATTTTGAGAAAAGAGCAAAGCTTTGCATAATTTACAACTAACTCTTCCAGTAAAATGTATTCTTCTATCCCTGGGTGGGTAAGTAGGAAGGTCCCAAGTAGGTCCCACAAAACTAATAGTATTTTGTCATTGGTGGAACCTAGGTTCGCATCAGAGGAATACTTCAACCCACCTGCAAAAGAAACATACTACTATGATTACACATACACAACCTATAAGGAAGGCAGTTGTATGAAATCCATTTGGAGAGTGTCCGAGTATCCCTTAGGACACGGTTCTGGTCCATACCCTACCTTTACAGTATTCTCCAAATTATGTTGGTTACAGATGATGAATGAATTGGATATTCTAGAAAAGTTTCTCTGTCACTGTTTGTTTAAAATATTGTAGTCGGCTTGTTCCTACTGTGATGAATTGTTTCATGGAATATTTTAGAAAGTATCCCTTTGAGGTTATCTGGTGTTCCCATTCAACCATCCTGGCCTCACCAGATCTCCTCATGTATCTTACTCTCCAGTTATTCCCAGTGTTTATTTTCAGAGTTGGTAGCCAAATTTTGTGTATCTGTTACGGAACTCTTGAATGACTCTATGGATACCTATTTTTTTCTATAGGAGATTCTTGCATAAGCATGATTATCAGAGTAGCTTGTTTAGCATGATGATCTACTAAAGCATTTCTTCTAATTTCTATAGTATCTCATTTACTTTTACAAGAACGATTTCTTTAGGTAGCATTAAGACATCAGTAATTTATGTATTTGTTGTCTATTGTTCGTATAGGAGTGTTTGAGAAGGTTAAGAAATCTCCTTGTTTCCATGTCATTTCAAAATCATTAACTACTCCAAAAGCATGTCAACTGTCTGTAAATATATTTAGCCTTTTATTTTTAGCAATAAAAGTGAATTTAGCCATGCCCTTGAAAAAGCTATATTTTTGATTACCTACACTGATTTGACTTTTAGTAAGGGATTGGTAATGCCTTATGGTATTAAGGTAGCTGTTAAAGGGACTTTTCAAGGGAATCTGTGATAGCTTTCACATAACCAGCCTGGTATTATCTCTTTTTATTTTTATTCTTTATTGTGGTAAAAAATATGTAACCTCAAATATACCATTTTAATTATTTTTAGTTGTACAGGTAAGCAGTAAGTGGCATTACCTTCACATTGTGCACCCATCACTACCATGCATCTCTAGAACTTCCTTATCTTCTCCAACTGAAACTGTACCCATTAAACACACTAACTCTCCATTCCCTCCTTCCCTCTATTCCCTCCCTCCCTGGAAACCACCATTTTTCCTGTCTCTATGGATGTTGTCCTTTTGTGTCTGGTTTATTTCACGTAGCATAACATCTTCAAAGTTCAACCATGTTGTAGCATGTGTTAGAATTTCTTTCCATGTTAAGGCTGAATAATAGCTCATTGAATGTGTTTACCACACTTTGTTTTTTTTTTTTTTTTAAAGATTTTATTTATTTATTTGAGACAGAATGAGAGAGAGAGAGCACATGAGAGGGGGGAGGGTCAGAGGGAGAAGCAGGCACCCTGCCGAGCAGGGAGCCCGATGCGGGACTCCATCCAGGGACTCCAGGATCATGACCTGAGCCGAAGGCAGTCGCTTAACCAACTGAGCCACCCAGGCGCCCCCCACACTTTGTTTATCCATCCATCTACCAAAGGACACTTGGATTGCTTCCACTTTTTTTTTTCTATCATAAGTAATGTTGCTGTGAACATGGGTATACACCTTTTCCTTTTTAAGGTAAGATCTATCAACAAATAATATTAAGTTAGGATTTGGTGTGGGGAGGCCTACAGTATGTGTTCTGGGCATGGACAATTCTAAAATAGCAGATACATGAGTATAATATTCTCCTTCGTGGGGTAGGGATAATAAAGTTGCCAGGTGGAGTTGTCAGAATAGTGTATGGTACTAGGAGAAGGGAGAAAGTAACAATATTTTTTTATTAATAGACTAGAAGAAAAATGTTGGCATTTTCAATTAGCCATAGGGATTGTTCTACATGTAGTCCCATCAGGTTTAAAGGCAATCCAAGTGCAGGATCTGAACTGTTTTGTTCAATTTAGCTGAGGGTACACAATCGCTCTGAGGCAAGTAGGAAAATCTCTAGCTGCCAGACCAAGGGACCAGATATAATAGGCAATGGGTCTTTGATGTGCAGAATGTTTTTGAATTTATACCCCTAGAGCATGGCTTAACCTTTCAAGCACAAACAAAAGATAAGGCTTATGATAATTTGGGAGATTTAGTTTAGATGGCTGTCAAAGGGATATTTGAAATCCCTGAAGGCCTTTTTAGTTTTTTTGTTCCATGGGTGGGTGTGTGATATTTGATTCTGTCAAATCGTATAGAGGCTTGATAGTCGAAAAAAACTTCGTGCCCATTCTCCACAATACCTAGTTAATGCCAGACATCTTGTCTTTTAGTGGTTGGTCTTGGGTAATTTTGCATAATTTATAATCTCTCCTCAGATAATGCCTTTCCTGCAGTTAATAGGTCATGGTCTAGACAACGAACTGTTGTTTTTTTCAGAATTGGAAATTCTCCCTCGCAGTGTTGTGTCCTGTTTTTGGTAGCTCTGTGAGTAGAAGTACAGAGTTGGCTTTAGAATCTTTAAGATTACTGGAATGTGAGAAGTAGTCATCTATATATTGTATGCAAATGGACCCACAAGGAAACAGTATATCCTTAAGATCTTTTCAGACTTGAGAAAAGTAGGATGGAGCTTTGGTGAATCCCTAGGGCATAACTATCCAGGAGAATTGTTGCTTTTCCAAAGTGAAGGCAAACACATATCAGATGTCTTCATCAATGGGGATACTAAACAACATTGAACAAAAAATCTACTACAGTACAGGATTTGCCTTCAGGTGGGACCAAGGAGGGTGTGGTATTTGAGTAAGGTTCAACTGTTAGGCTTTTAAACAGGTGAAGCAGGTATTACAGGGACCAGCACGAAGAATAATTAATCCTTTTTTCAATTCAACTGGTTGTATTTGGCCTAAGACCTTCTTTGCATTAAGTTTTAGTAGGGTATTGAGAAGTTTCCGTAAAGGTTTAGAAGAACCAATCCAGACTCTTGAGGTTCTGTTCCAACGAGTTTGCTTGCATTTGCCCAGTCTTTGAACTTTAGGGATTCTGAGACCCTGGCTGTCTTCAGTAGTTTCTTGAGTCAGAGACAGTGTAGGTCTTTCATTATGAATATCAGTTACAATTTCTGGGCCTTCTAAAAATCATCCCTCTGCAGTACATTTTTCTTTGGCAGTTCCACTCGCTAACTTGTTCCCTACCTATTACAATTGCAGGAGTTGTGCCACAGAGAAGAAAGGAATGTTCTCCTGCTAATGGTTCCAATGTAGCAGTTACGGATAGGGACATGGAAAGGGGCTTCGGGGTGTTGGGAATTCCCGCTATTGGAGTGGTTTCGGTGCTCTGAGGGAACTGATGGTCTGTGATAGTGGTATGTAGAGAGGCACCCATATCAATAAAAAAGATGAATTGTTGTCCGTATATATTTATAAACCATTCCCCTTGGGAGTTTAGATGAAGGGCAGGGAATTAATTGGGTTCTAATCTTTCTCCCAGCTGCAGCACCACTGGGCTCACTTTGGACCATTGTTTTCTGTTTCTTAACCAGCATATGGCATGAGTTTTTCCAATGGCCCTTCTGCCTACAGTATCCACAGGTGTCCTTACTCATAGACTCTTGGAATTCTCAGAGAATAGAAAAGCTCTTGCTTTTGTTTTTATTTCAGGGACCAATTGTTTAATTGGGACAGACAGAAGTTTGTTTTCATTCCTGGCTTGTTTATTTTCTAGGGCTTTTTGAAAATGTTAAGCCACATGTTGGAGATCTTCTAAATTGGCAATTTCTCAGTCCAATTTATTTTTCTAAGTTTCCTATTTCAGATGTGAGCCTATTTACCAAAAGAGAAGGCAAGTCTCCTTTTGCTTCAGCAGCTAGGTGTACCTCAGAATATTGTTGAAAAGATTCCCAAAGCCTAGTTTTTAGGTCTCCTATTGAGACATATTTATTTTATTTACAACTTTGAAGTTTCATCCAATCTTCTCTCAAGGGGAAGATTCCAATAATGCCATATGTATTTCATTTCCTACTTTTTTTTGTCCTCTCAAGACCAATATCTGAAATATCTGAATTGTGCACAGCTGGCTTATTTAAATCCCCTCTTGGCCTTTCCCACCCTGTTGCCTTTAACCATTTCCCCCATGTGAGGGGCTTACAATTAAGTGAACTAGTTGGTATGGATCCAGCAGTCCGAGAAAGTAAATAACTGACAAGATCCATAATTCTGCAGATTACTTTTGTCTGTCTTCCTGAGGGCTTGGAATCCTTAATTATAGCCCTTAACTTAAATTTGACTTCTAGCAATTTCAAGAGGATATTGTGAATTGTGGTCCTTTTCTGAGAACAAAATCTGGGAAAAGATAGTTCATTTAGGAGGTCAGGAGAAGGAGCAGAAGGACTTGTAGAGAGGTATAGTTGGGTGTCTGTGTGTAAAGGTAATTTGGAGTAGAGAGAAAAAGGTGCAAGGAGAGGAGGTTTCAGAAGGCTTAAGTGAAAGTAATTCTTTTTGCTGGCTTCTGCCAGAGTCTTTCAGAAAGGCTATCTTGAAGTCAATGTTTCATTTTCAGGTCTTAGCCAACACCTGAATATCTGTCTTTGCTAGTATTCCTGTTCATTGCATTATTATTATTTTATTTTTATTCTTATGTTAATCCCCATACATTACATCATTAGTTCTAGATGAAGTGTTCCATGATTCATTGTTTGTGCATAACACCCAGTGCTCCATGCAGAACGTGCCCTCCTCAATACCCACCACCAGGCCAACCCATCCG
>NW_027695890.1:0-352 GCF_054177405.1 Leptonychotes weddellii | reverse complement strand
AACCCTGCAGTTGTTCAATTAAGAAATGACATTTTTCACCTGCTCTAATGATCCTTTCTGGAACAAGTATGATTGCAATATGAGACATTATCTACATCAATGGCAGAAAGTAGAGGGAGTCTTTCTTGAGGTTTGACTGCTGTCACCCCTGTCCTCTGAATTCCCACAACTGGGAATTCACACAGGGCACCAGAAAACATGAAAGTAATGGCTTTGTATGAGAGAGCTGGGTTTGGGGAAGACAGCTTGGGCAACGATGGAGCTCTCACCTCCCAGGGAAAAGTAAGGATAGGGTGATCAAGTTTTTGCTCTGCTTTTGCCACTGTTTTCATTGGCTGAATACATTTTTTTT
>NW_027695889.1:0-352 GCF_054177405.1 Leptonychotes weddellii | reverse complement strand
CCACCCATCACTGCCTCCCTCACCAGGCTTTACCTTCATCCATGAAGACCAATGTGAATATGCCCAGCAGAAGCAACTGCAACAGTCTGAGGCCCATTCCTGAGAGGGTCCCAGTGAGAGGCTCCAGCTTTATTTATTCCCATCACCTGCCCTCAGGCATCCCACTAGATCACAGAATCATAAATTTCAGATCAAGCCATCTGAATGCTCTCTACAATGTTCCCAGAAGAGGGTACATCCTGTTTGCGTTTGCATTCCTCCAGATACTTAGAACTCAGCCCATCCAGACACCCCATTTCATTGTATTAGATCTAGCATAAGGTACTAATTAACACTGGCAGAGAATCTCTCT
>NW_027695888.1:0-352 GCF_054177405.1 Leptonychotes weddellii | reverse complement strand
GTGGGCAAGGTGAAGGGCAGCTAGCAAGAAGGATACCAGACACGGACTTCAGGACCGGTCATTCCTGTTAGTCAGGCCCCGCTCTGTGCCAGGCCCGAGTCCAGGGTTTTCCACTGATGTCTTTCATTTATCCTTCCTGACAACCATCAGGACATTTTATGGGTGAGGAGACAGAGGCTCAGAGGATCCAAGTGGCGGCTTCTGGCTCCTGGCTCTGGATCCCCCTATGTCACCCCGTGTTGCCCTGGGTGAGCAGGGAGGACCCTAATAGGGGCATCCAGACCCCCAGGATGGATCTTTGGGGTCTCTGTCATGAGGACCAAATTGGAGCCTGAGGCAAAGGGAAAATCTG
>NW_027695887.1:0-352 GCF_054177405.1 Leptonychotes weddellii | reverse complement strand
TGGGCTGTCTTGCTGTGCCTTCTAGCTCCTTACTTCTATTTGCTTCTCACTAATTAAAATAGTGATGCTTATATGTGTAGTGGCTTAAAAGAAATAAATTACCAATTTGGGGTGGGAGTGGGGTGAGGAAGAAGCAGGCATGGGATAAGACTTGAGAAACCTGTATCAAAGTAGAGGAGAAGGAGGGAGATGATGAAAACTTGGCTGTGTTTTATTTCATGTTTTTCTTGCAGGAGTGGAGAGAGTGAAGAGTACTCTCCTTGTTTATTTGGTGAACTACCCTCCCAGTTCTAGAAACTTCTTATGTGTAAGCTCCTCAACTAAAACAATAGAAATGGTAATGGCAAGAAAG
>NW_027695886.1:0-352 GCF_054177405.1 Leptonychotes weddellii | reverse complement strand
TTTTATTTTCCAAAGATATCTATAGTATATTAGATGTATATTTGCTCTTTCTGTAAAAGTTTACCTTGTAAAACTAATGATTCTAGTAATTTTTATTTCCTATGTAGTTTTTTTTTATTGTACCAATCAAAAGGTTTTTTCTTCTCTTTCCAGCTCCAATTTTATGTAAAACAAAGGTTCCAGATCACAGAAGGTCATCACAAGCAAAAATTATTAAAATGTTAGAAGTATACTTTGATTTTCTTGCTGTTTTTATTTGCTGTATCATTTATTCTATATCTGGCAAATGGCTGTAGTTACTGCCATTTATGGAAAAATATTTTTAAGTATAAGGTTAATACATAAGCCACAG
>NW_027695885.1:0-352 GCF_054177405.1 Leptonychotes weddellii | reverse complement strand
GGCTGCCTGCCACACGGCTGGGTAGCTGCTCTGTGCTGGGAGCTAGAAGAGACCCAAACTGACTACTTCTCCTGGACAGCTGCAAGCCTTCAGCCGACTCTGCAGTCCCCAGATAGTCCCATCAGACAGATTCTGCCGTGCGGTCGTTGCCCGGTGGGGAGAGATTCCTGGTGCTCCCTGCTCTGCCCTCTTCCCAGGATCCAATCAGGCACTTTTAAACTTTCCATCGCTGTTAATCCTCTTTATTGCAGTTTCTTATTTCTGCCTCTCCACCTTTCAGGCATTTTGTCAGTGGCCTGTGGGTGGTTCTGGAGAGTTCCAGAGAGCTAACTTTAGGGAGGCAATTGCACTT
>NW_027695884.1:0-352 GCF_054177405.1 Leptonychotes weddellii | reverse complement strand
TATGGATTTAGAATTTAGAGAAAACCACCACCACTGAATGCAAGAATAAAACACAGGAAGCACTCATTGTGAAAGGAAAGTCAAAGAGGTAGACTTTACTCTCCCTTCAACAAATGCTTCTAAAGAGTAAGCAGTACTTCTAAAGATAGCATGTTCGGCACAAACACGGCTTGCCTGTAGCAGTCAGAGCTGTCCAGAGCGTCTACTTGTATTCCATAAAAAGTAAGGAACTATACCAAGTAAAAATGAAGTGGAACCAAGGAGGAGCAAGATGGCAGAGGAGTAGGAGACCTAAATTTTGTCTGGTCCCAGGAATTCAGCTAGATAGGGATCAAACCATTCTGAACACCTA
>NW_027695883.1:0-352 GCF_054177405.1 Leptonychotes weddellii | reverse complement strand
TTTTAAAGGGCATTTCTTTAAAAAGTTCTGCCTTTGAGGTATAGAACATAAAACTCACCTGTAATTGTATTTGCAAAGTTAAAGCCACACTTCAACAAGGGTACTCCTGACAATTGCTTATCTTTTTTTTTTTTTTTAAAGATTTACTCATTCTTTTTTTTTTTTTAAAGATTTTATTTATTTATTTGAGAGAGAGAGAATGAGAGAGAGAGAGAGTACATGAGAGGGGGGAGGGTCAGAGGGAGAAGCAGGCTCCCTGCCGAGCAGAGAGCCCGATGCGGGACTCGATCCAGGGACTCCAGGATCATGACCTGAGCCGAAGGCAGTCGCTTAACCAACTGAGCCACCCAGG
>NW_027695882.1:0-352 GCF_054177405.1 Leptonychotes weddellii | reverse complement strand
GATGCAAATGGTGGGTATTCATCCTTTCTGATGGCTGAGTAATATTCCATTGTATATATGTACCACCTCTTCTTTATTCATTCATCTGTTGAAGGGCACCTCGGCTCCTTCCACAGTTTGGCTATTGTGGACATTGCTGCTATAAACATTGGAGTGCATATGCCCCTTATTTTTACTACATCTATATCTTTAGGGTAAATACCTAGTAGTACAATTGCTGGGTCATAGTGTAGCTCTATTTTTAATGTCTTGAGGAACCTCCATACTGTTTTTCAGAGTGGTTGCACCCAGTTTGCATTCCCATCAACAGTGTAAGAGGGTTCCCGTTTTCTCCACATCCTCGCCAACACTT
>NW_027695881.1:0-352 GCF_054177405.1 Leptonychotes weddellii | reverse complement strand
TATGTCTCAGCTTTGTAAATAATGCTGAAATGAACACAGGGGCGCAGATATCTTTTTGAATTAGTGCTTTTGTATTCTTTGGATAAATACCCAGAAGTGGGATTGCTGGGTCATAAGGTAGTTCTAGTTTTCATTTTTTGAGGAACCTCCACACTGTTTTCCACAGTGGCTGCACCAGTTTGCACTCCCACCAGTAGGGTACGAGGGTACCCTTTTCCCCAGGTCCTTGCCAACACTTGTTGTTTCTTGGCTTTGATACTAGCCATTCTGACAGGTGAAATGATATCTCATTGTGGTTTTGATTTGCATTTTCCTGATGATTAATGACATAGATCATTCTTTGTTTTTTAAC
>NW_027695880.1:0-6614 GCF_054177405.1 Leptonychotes weddellii | reverse complement strand
CACTCCCCCTGCTTGTGTTCCCTCTCTCGCTGTCTCTCTCTGTGTCAAATAAATAAAATCTTAAAAAAAAAAAAAAAAAAAGAGTACAACATGAATTATAAGCAGGGTGAATGTATAATTTATCATTTGACTATTAAAAAAAGTCTCAAGGGGGCACCTGGCTGGCTCAATCGGTGCAGCGTATAACTTGATCTTGGGGTCATGAGTTCAAGCCCCATGGTGGACACAGCGATTAGTTTAAAAAAAAAACAAACCCTCAAGATGCTTAAAGTTACACTTAATAAAACACAAATTAAATAATTTAAAAAATTTTTTAGAGGGGGAAAGGGACAGGGATAGAATCTCAAGCAAACTCCCCACAGAGCACAGAGCCCAAAACACAGTGCTTGTTCCCAGGACCCCTGAGATCATGACCTGAGCCGAAATCAAGAGTCAGACACTTAACCAACTGAGCCACCCATGTGCTCCATAAATTTTAATCAGTATATCAAATGTGAGTTGATATTGAGTATATTTACATTTACCAATTCAAAATAAATTTCCTCCTAATAAAATATCATTAGATCACACCAAATTTATAGAGATAAAGAAAAAGTAATAGAAGCAGTGCAATATTTTTTCCCTTTTGTTTTAGGTTTTCTTGATGAAATCCCCTGTCCCACAACCACTTAACTAGGAGATGAGCTCATTAAGTCCTATTGATTCTATCCTCAAAACCTTGTCTTTCGTTTCCCTTCTGACTAGAACCACTTTGTTTAGTCATTTAGACATTTTTTTTTTTTTTAAAGATTTTATTTATTTATTTGACAAAGAGACAGCGAGAGAGGGAACACAAGCAGGGGGAGCGTGAGAGGGAGAAGCAGGCTTCCCATCGAGCAGGGAGCCCGATGTGGGGCTCGATCCCAGGACCCTGGGATCATGACCTGAGCCGAAGGCAGACGCTTAACGACTGAGCCACCCAGGCGCCCCAGTCATTTAGACATTTTGTACCTGGGGTTATTACATCAGCCTCTACCTTATCTCCCTGCATTCAGTCTTACATTATGGCCAGGACGACCTACCCAAAACAGAAATCCCTTTGCTTTCCATAGAGCTTAGAATTCTTCAGTGCCTCCCCAACAGCCAAAGCACAGAGTCCAAATTTCTTTTTTTTTTTTTTTAAAGATTTTATTTACTTATTTGAGAGAGAGAATGAGATAGAGAGCATGAGAGGGGATAGGGTCAGAGGACGAAGCAGACTCCCTGCCGAGCAGGGAGCCCGATGCGGGACTCGATCCAGGGACTCCAGGATCATGACCTGAGCCGAAGGCAGTCGCTTAACCAACTGAGCCACCCAGGCGCCCAGAGTCCAAATTTCTTACTAAAGCATATTAAGACTCTTTAACAGATAATTTAGCCAGAATATAAAGGTCTTTAATATTTTAAACCTTATCTCCTCCCATTTATTCACTCAATAAATACTTACTGACCACCTACTACATGTCATGAACTATTCTTTAAAAAAAAAAAAAAAAAGATTTATTTGAGAGAGAGAGAGAGAGCACTGGTGGGGGGGTGGGGGGAAAGGCAGAGTGAGAGGAAGAAGCAGACTCCCTGCCAGACAGCCAGATGCGGGGTTCATCCCAGGACCCTGAAATCATGACCTGAGCCAAAGGCAGATGCTTAACTGACTGAGCCACCCAGGCACCCTGTCATGAACTATTCTAAACACTTAGGGGTGTGTGTGTGTGTATAAGTGAACAAAACAGATGATTGTGTGCATGCACACACATATACACCAAAGAACCAACCACAGAAGTTTAACACTAGGGCAAAGCTGGCAATAAATATAAGTAAATTATATAGTCTATTAAGAGTGATATGGTCTATAAGAAAATACAAGTATAGAAAGAAGTAGGTTGGTCAGGATAGGCCTTATTGGAAAAGTAGAATCTGAGAAGAGACTTGAAAGAGGCAAGGAGTGAGCCATGCAGTTATCTGCAGAAACGATGTTCCAGGCAGAAAAGAAAATCTGGTGTAAAGGCCCTAATATGGAAGTGCCTAGAGTGCTCAGGACTGTTGGGAGCTCAGGGTGGTTAGAGAAGAGTGAGTAAGGGGGAGTGAGGGGAGAGGAGGTAAGGATGGGGAGAAGTGGGAAGGAGTAGGAGGGTGATTACGTAGATCCCTGCAGAGAACTGGAAGGACTCGAATTTTACTGAGTAAGAAGGAAGCACTGCACATGACCGGTAAGCAAAGGAATGGCATGACGTAACAGATTTTAGCTGAACTGCTCTGACTGCTGTGCTGGCAGCAGACTGGAGTGGGGCAGGGACAGAAGCAGGAATGCTGCTAGGAGGCTACTGCAGTGACCTAGGTGAGACTTCATGGAGGATCACATGGGTGGTGAGAAATGGTCACACTGTAGATGTGTAATACTTTCAAGGTACAGTCAGTAAGATTTTTCTGACACATTGGATGTGAGTGTGAGAGAGGACTCAAGAATGTCACCAAGATTTCTGGACTAAGAAAACAGGAGAACAGAGTTTGTACTAACTCAGATGAGAAAGACCACTGGTACAGCCGTTTTGGGGGAAAGCCTGGGAGAACAGTTTTTCATATATTTAAAATGTCTCTTGGACATTCAACCAGGTTTTTGAATATACAAGTTTGGAGCTCAAAACAGAGGTCTAGACTGGAGCTTCTGTTTGCTCTGCCTCAAACAAATCCCGCATTCCAGGCTCGCAGAGCTACACAGAGGTCCCCAGTGTCTTCCCCAAGTCTTTATGCGTGCATATCTCTCTCTGTTTAGAGTGTTCTTACTCCTGTCTTTTTCCACTTGGTCAAAAAAAATCTCAGGGCTCATGACATGTCACGGATCATCTATTTTATGAAACTCACATGATTAGCATTCTCCTGAATCACGCTGTTTCCTTAAGTCACTTAAGTAATTGAAATATGTAATGGCTCATCTCTTAGCACATTCAAAAGACTAAACATTTTTTTTATCTTTTGGTAAGAAAAAAAAGCAGCCATTTCATTAACACAACAGGCAACTTGCCTAATCTCATCATCAGAAATCTTTAGAAACCTTTAAAGAAAATTAGGACCACAAAAAAAGATCTTGGCAAGTAGCTTAATAACCAGATTTTGCATTTTGCAATTTCAGTGGTTATTTGAAGAAGGTAAGTCTTCAAAAACACACATTGTATGATCAACTTTATAGGCTAAACACAAAGAGAGAAACACCTCCTGACTGTGTTCCAAAGTTATTTTCAGTTATAAAAAATTTTCATTTTGATTATCATCCTTTTCCTTGCCCTTGGAAGCCATTTAAATGAGAAGAATTACTGGACAAGAAAAGAGTCTTTTTGTTTCCTTCCTGAGAGACACACTCTAATCTAACTGAGAAAGGAGGGAAATTAAAAAGATGATGTGACATTAGAGAGGATCCAGCTCAAGCAGCCACTTTTTTTTTTTTTTTAAGATCTATTTATTAATTTTGGTGGGGGAGAGCATGTGCACATGCATGGCGGGGGAAGAGGGGCAGAGAGAAAGGGAGAGAGAATCTTTAAGCAGACTCCATGCTGAGTGGGGAGCCTGACGTGGAGCTCGATCGCATGACCCTGAGATTACCGTGGAAACCAAGAGCTGGATGCTTAACTAATTGTACCACCCAGGTGCCTCTCAAGCAGCCACTTCTGTGAGAACACTGATATCCAGGCAGGCTACTGCTACCACCTGAACAGTGTGTTCCCCATTATGAACCCTGGATAGGTATAATCCGCTAAAATGTAAGTTCCACGAGGGCAGAGAGTTTTGCCTGTTTTGTTCACTACTCTTTCACACAGTTAAGTGCTGAGTGAATGAACAAACTTGTAATTCTGAAGTACATAGGGTTGAAATACATTCAATATAAACTATAAAACAAGGGGTGCCTGGCTGGCTCAGTCGATAGGGCACGTGACTCTTGATCGTGGGGCTGTGAGTTCGAGCCCCACAGGGGGTGTAGAGTTTACTTAAAATAAAACATTTTAAAAAAGCCTTTCCTCAGGATTTAAATAAAGTGCTCTTTTAAAGTCATAAAATTTGGAGTATCAAGAATTTGTAATCATCAAATTAATTACAAAATGCTGATCATGTACAACAGTGGGGGAAGAGAGACCTTATGTGAAATCTCTAACGAAGTATTAAGTTTATAAAAAGTTCTCTGTAAATCAAGAGAAAAGGATGATATTCTAGCAACTATACTTGCTTTATACTGTAGAGTATTTTAGAAATGTTCATTATGGGAAAATTACAGCCTTTAAAAATAAAATAGTACAAATACCTTATTACAGGTCTTTAAAAAATCAGGATCTATAAAGATGATTAGAAAAAGAAGTATAAAAAGTTTGACTACAGGTTTTAATAAGAGAGTAACTTCAAACATCCCAAATAAACAGGCCAGGTTCTGAAAGTTCCCTTGCCAAAGAAACTCTTACTTGGGGTTTTTTTTTTCTTTTAATTGAAGTATAATTGACATATACCATTACATTAGTTTCAGGTATACAACATAATGATTTGAAATATATATACATTGCAAAATGATCACCGTAATAAGTCTAGTTAACATCTGCAACCATATTTACAAATTTTCTTCTTGTGATGAGAACTTTTACGATCTATTCTCTTAGCAACTTTCAAATATGCAAAACAATAATATTAATTATAATCACCATGCCGTACATTATATTCCCGGGACTTATTTATTTTATAACTAGAAGTTTGTTCTTACTTAGTTTTAAAACAAAACAGCCTTTGAAGAAAACACTTGCAACATAACCACAGTTTTCATACAGTTAATAAACAATCTAATACATGCATTTCAATCCCCAAAAGGAATTATCAGGTATTATTTTAAAGTTAAAGAACGCTAACCTCTTTAATCTCATGTAGTTTTCACTGGCAGCAGGTCGGCATTCAGCTCTTTGTACCACTATTCCTTCCAATGAAAGTTTATCTTGAATGGAAAAGAAAAAAAAATTAACAAATACATTCAGAGATAACACTGATCATTTTCAAGAATTTACTATGACATATGAGCCATAGTAATAATGATTAGAATTAAATGTAATAATAAAAATCAAGGAAATTTGTACGTTTACAGTAGCATCATTAGTCAGAATAGAGAAAAACCTTACTCTTGGCTAGTAAAAAAACTGAGCTTGTTAAGTTTGTTTACTGGGCTGCTGCAGCCCCTTGCCAATAACAACTTTTATATACTATCTCTTTCTAAAGAGGGTGGCCTAATAGGGCATAAAGTCAAATTTCAAAAATTTGAAGGGAGTGGAGACTACATATCTTTAGCAGAGAAGTAACTTCTGAAAACCCAGCTAGTCTAACCCACTAAAATCAAAGATAATATATATCTGTATGTGTGTGTGAGCACACACACACATATGTATGCAAATAAAATACTAGGATACACTGTGACTAGAAGAGCTAGTCTAGAAAATACTATAAACTGGGCAGGTCATTGTCTAGGCTCTACTGTGTACCACTTCTGCCTGCTAGTTGCTCTGACTTCTATTTTCCAGCAGATTTATTAACTTGGGTATGTCCAAATTAGAACTTTAACTGCTATGGATATTTGTCCAAACAGAAGGGCAATTTTTCCTACCATTAGTAAGAATTCTTATGGTGACCCTGACACAAAATTCAAGAGAAACCAAAAAGGTAAACAAAAGTTAGCACTTACTACATGACTACTAGGCACGAAACATTGTGGTAAAGTCACTTTACAGACCTTATTTTGACAGTACATATATTATCCCATGATGGCACCAGCTTTCCTATAGTCTGGAAATGTACAACTATGGTTAGGAAGCTATGGTTCAGTCTTAATTCCATGAGAATTCACCCAGGTTTTGAGAAGAGATTCAGGAAATCCTTTGGCTCATCAGCAATGCATTTATGACTCATCTCTTCAGGGCGAACAACTTCATGCATTCCCCTAACATTAACTAAGTGCCTACTATGTAAAGGGCACCATTTAAGCATTTGGAATCAAAGATGAGTAAGACATGGTACTCTTTTCAAGAAGCATACAGTTTGTGTGTGTGTGGGGGGGGATACAGATAAACAGATAAATGGACCAAAATGCAGAGTGCAATAGTACCACACCCACATGATTTATATTAGAAAATCTTCCTAATGGTGACTGTTCTTGATTTTGTCTCTAAAGTCCAGGAGACCCCTTACTGTAGCCCCTAACTGTGAATGCATGGGTAATCCAATAGTTGAAGAGTCCCTCAATGCAACATACGCAACTAATCTCAAGTACATGCTATCAGAGGTCTGGAAAAAGCAATGATGAGAAGCATGCCTACCTTATACCAAAATGTCAGGAAGGAAACAAAGCCATAATTATTTTATATTAAATTTAAATGTCTAAAAATAATTTCATCTTGTTCATCAATTTAGTAAGATTGAGATTAAAATTTGACTTTCCCAAATCTTGTATTTGAGTTTGCCTTTCCACTGAAGCTGAAAGTTCTATCTAGAAAAATTATTGTCATAACAATAGCAAGATATGTATAAAGTATCTTAAATGCATGAGAAAGTCCTCTATTAAAACATAAATTAATCCTTTTTAA
>NW_027695879.1:0-352 GCF_054177405.1 Leptonychotes weddellii | reverse complement strand
GAAAAGTTGGGTACATACCTAGCAGTGTTATTGTGGGTAATTATAAAGAAATGTTTAAAGTTTAATTTTTAATTTACCTTTATCTTCAATTTTTACTTATAATTTCAAATTTTTAAATTTAACTTTTAAGTTACCTTTAACTTTACATTTACCTCTAAATAATTGTAAATGGCTCATTCTTTTCTTTTTTTTTTTTTTTTAAAGATTTTATTTATTTATTTGAGAGAGAGGATGAGAGGAGAGAGAGAGCACATGAGAGGGGGGAGGGTCAGAGGGAGAAGCAGACTCCCTGCCGAGCAGGGAGCCCGATCCGGGACTCGATCCCGGGACTCCAGGATCATGACCTGAGCCG
>NW_027695878.1:0-352 GCF_054177405.1 Leptonychotes weddellii | reverse complement strand
GTGTTGTGCAGCTAGCCCCACCCTCCAGCCCTACAACTCGCTCATCCTCCCAGACGGAAGCTCGCTCCCCATCCCCTCCCCCGCCCCGGCGCCCGCCGTCTCGTCTCCGTCTCTGACTGTGCCGGCCCCGGGGACCTCACGAAGGTGGGGCACGCTGGTCCTTCCGTGTCTGGCTTCTTTCACTCGGCATCAGGCCCTCGGGGCTGCTCCTCGCAAGGCTGAGACCCTCCTCCCTTCCTCCCTTCATCCATGTGGACGCTCGGGCCCCTTCCAGCTGTCCATGAACCATGCTGTTGGGAACACGGGGGTGCAAACATCTGTTCCAGTCCCCGCGTTCAGTTCTCGGGGGTGC
>NW_027695877.1:0-352 GCF_054177405.1 Leptonychotes weddellii | reverse complement strand
GTGGTGGGTATTGAGGAGGGCATGTTCTGCATGGAGCACTGGGTGTTATGCACAAACAATGAATCATGGAACACTTCATCTAAAACTAATGATGTAATGTATGGTGATTAACATAAGAATAAAAAAATAAATAAATAAATAAAATATACAAATAAAAAGTAAAAAAAAAAAATTGCCTACAGAAATGTTGCTAACCAAATATAAAAAATATGATAAAGTAATTAAACGTAAAGGTGACAGAGGATTTGTCAAAAATGATATACAGTAATTGAAGATTCTCTGAATCTCTAATTAATCTGGATGACTCTACAATTTCCTGAAGGGTTCTGAATCTGAAGTGTTCAAAGGAACC
>NW_027695876.1:0-352 GCF_054177405.1 Leptonychotes weddellii | reverse complement strand
GGGGACTTTCTAATAATACCTTTCTGGGATGACAACCAGAAATGCATATTCTAATAAGCTTCCCAAACTTTTCCCAGCATTTGTATAGGACCAGGGTCTGGGACCACTGAATGGATACATCTCATCAAAGATGCCTAGAGGGAGCCCAGGTATCAGGTGGGGAAGGAGGCAAGAGAAGATGCATATATTCCCTTCAAATCCTAGACTTCTGTGGCCCTGGGACTGTGGGATTCTAGGTTTTACATCAGAGAAGTTAGTCTGAGGAACACAATTTAATAGAGAACACAGGCTTTGGAACCAAACGAACCTGAGTTTACATTCAGGCTCTGCCACATATTAGCTGGGAGGTCCT
>NW_027695875.1:0-352 GCF_054177405.1 Leptonychotes weddellii | reverse complement strand
TGATGTAATGTATGGTGATTAACATAACATAATAATAAAAAAAAGCTGGGTAGGCTTGTGGAAAAAAATAAGTAAAATGGTAAGAATGGAAGATGCATTGAACCCAAATCCTAACATCTATATTGATCTAAAGAATAAAATATTAACTTTTATTGTTTCTTAACCAAAATAGCTTTTCAAAAATAAGAATGACACTAAATGTGCTTTGCATAAAAGGATCTGGGAGAGCCCCCTACAACTGTAGCATTACCCTCCCTTCTCACGTGTAGAAATAATGATTTCCATGCATAGTAACAGAAAGGGGCCAGGTTGACTTGGAGGTTCCTTATCAACTGGTAGTTGCTGCTTTGTG
>NW_027695874.1:0-352 GCF_054177405.1 Leptonychotes weddellii | reverse complement strand
TCGGGCTCCCTGCTCGGCGGGGAGCCTGCTTCTCCCTCTCCCGCTCCCCCTGCTTGTGTTCCTGCTCTCGCTGTGTCTCTCTCTGTCAAATAAATAAATAAAATCTTAAAAAACAAAAAAGACTGACTTAAGATCTCATGACACGACTGAGCTTTCTGTGTCCCTTCTCGGGCTTCATCATCAGTTATGGGTTGTGAGGTCGAGCCCCACATCGAGCTGGGCTCCATGCTGCTTTGCAGGATACGAATGCAAAGGTAAAAAAACAGTCTTCCTGTGTGACGAAGAATCTGATCCTTAGTCGTGAACTCGCTCCCCGGAAAGTTGACGAAGGCAGAGCCGTACTCACAGGCCG
>NW_027695873.1:0-352 GCF_054177405.1 Leptonychotes weddellii | reverse complement strand
TCGGGCTCCCTGCTCGGCGGGGAGCCTGCTTCTCCCTCTCCCGCTCCCCCTGCTTGTGTTCCTGCTCTCGCTGTGTCTCTCTCTGTCAAATAAATAAATAAAATCTTAAAAAACAAAAAAGACTGACTTAAGATCTCATGACACGACTGAGCTTTCTGTGTCCCTTCTCGGGCTTCATCATCAGTGATGGGTTGTGAGGTCGAGCCCCACATCGAGCTGGGCTCCATGCTGCTTTGCAGGATACGAATGCAAAGGTAAAAAAACAGTCTTCCTGTGTGACGAAGAATCTGATCCTTAGTCGTGAACTCGCTCCCCGGAAAGTTGACGAAGGCAGAGCCGTACTCACAGGCCG
>NW_027695872.1:0-352 GCF_054177405.1 Leptonychotes weddellii | reverse complement strand
TGGCTCAACCTGCTCCCTGGTTTGCTTCTTACTTAGGAACATGCACTTATTAAAGCAGAAACCCAATGGCAAAGACATGGTGTGCTTTAAAGGGAAATGGGCCTGAGTTTGAATTCCAGCTCTACCCCTTACTTGCCATGTGATTTGGGCAAATATGTTTTTTTTTTTATTCTTATGTTAATCCCCATACATTACATCATTAGTTCTAGATGAAGTGTTCCATGATTCATTGTTCGTGCACAACACCCAGTGCTCCATGCAGAACGTGCCCTCCTCAATACCCACCACCAGGCCAACCCATCCTCCCACCCCCCTCCCCTCTAGAACCCTCAGTTTGTTTTTCAGAGTCCAT
>NW_027695871.1:0-352 GCF_054177405.1 Leptonychotes weddellii | reverse complement strand
GCTGCTACCTCTATTTCAAATACACTGACCCCACTTCCTATTACTCTTCTTCTTGCATTTCACTGTTATTATTTTTAATAATAGTACTGCCTTATAAAGCTTTTATAATATATGTCTTTCTTAATTTGTTTTATGTAACATCCATGACTCCTACATTCTTTTTACCTCTCCTTCATCTTACCTCCCCAAATCCCTATACAGTATTAATCTCGCATTTGTTTATTTTTAATAACCTTTCAGTGTTTTTGGTAGAGAATTATAAAGAACATACTGATAGTGGCTTTGAAGTCACCACATACGTAACTGCTATTGACAAAAAGAAATGAATACACATGGCTAGAAAGTCAAACAG
>NW_027695870.1:0-352 GCF_054177405.1 Leptonychotes weddellii | reverse complement strand
GACATTGGGGAGGGTATGTGCTATGGTGAGCGCTGTGAATTGTGTAAAACTGTTGAATCACAGACCTGTACCTCTGAAACAAATCATACATTATATGTTAAAAAAAAAAAGAAGATAGTAGGAAGGGTAAAATGAAGGGGGGGAATCGGAGGGGGAGACGAACCATGAGAGACTATGGACTGTGAGAAACAAACTGAGGGTTCTAGAGGGGAGGAGGGTGGGGGGATGGGTTAGCCCGGTGATGGGTATTAAAGAGGGCACATATTGAATGGAGCACTGAGTGTTATACACAAATAATGAATCATGGAACACTACATCAAAAACTAATGATGTAATGTATGGTGATTAACAT
>NW_027695869.1:0-6614 GCF_054177405.1 Leptonychotes weddellii | reverse complement strand
CCATCCCTCCCACCCCCCACCACTCCAAATTACTGTAACATCCCACTTCATTAAAGAAACTCGGACACAGAGCATGGTGTTTTTAGTAATAAATGCACAGTAGCAACTCTGTCCAATTTGTAGAAATAGATCTGACCCTTAGTATACCAGGCTTTCTGTCCAAAATGCAGTTCTTATTCTTTGCATGCTCAACTGGTCCCATTTAATGTAATAAACTATTGTAATGAGGTGCCATTACATGTGCAGTTAAAATTCTCAATGTTGTGGAAGTCAAGGACATTTTAACTGAATCTTGAGAAATGGAATATCATCTTCTAGTAATATTAAGCAAGACACTTAATCATTCTCTGACTTGATTTTCAATTTTTTTTTCAAAAAGAATACTAAAATACAAATTAAAGCACTCATGCAAATCAGCAGTGGTACTGAATACCAGAAATCAATAAAGCTCAGCTAATACACTCATAATTCACATATACTTCAAAGACTAGCTCACAGACCTGTGTCTGCATCTGGGAGGAAGGAGCCTGCCCTTTGAATATCTGAATCTCAGGCCAAGATTTGATGTGGAGAGACATTCTCTAAACAAAGGTGTTCACCTTTTAGCTGCTCAGGGTCTCAGTTGTGTCATGTGAAAATGGGGCAGACAGTACTGTCATGAGAAAACAATATGTGAAAACATAATGTTAGAGGTTTTAAAAAGATATTTCTGGGTGCCTGGGTGGCTCAGTTGGTTAAGCGACTGCCTTCAGCTCAGGTCATGATCCTGGAGTCCCGGGATCGAGTCCCGCATCGGGCTCCCTGCTTGGCAGGGAGTCTGCTTCTCCCTCTGACCCTCCCCCCTCTCATGTGCTCTCTCTCATTCTCTCTCAAATAAATAAATAAAATCTTTAAAAAAAAAAAAAGATATTTCTGTGTTCCATTTTTGGAACATACATAGAAAGTACTATTATTTATATCAAAGTCATTAAAAGGTTTGCCATTAGTAAACATGGAAGTAGTTCTGAATAATTTTCAGCTTGGAAGAATACCTCTATGGAATAAACACATCTTGAGCTCTTTAAGCATAGTGACCTAAAGGTAACCTACAAATCAATCCCTTCAATGTCTATACCCCCTTAGATTGAAAGACCTAGAAACAGAAGACAGCAACTTAAAGTGCTCCTCTGACGTTCATTTTGTGACATGAGTTTTCCTGAATATCAAAGTAATATTTTCATACATTGGTGGTATACTCCCACATTGGTTCAACCATTTTGTGAAATTGTGTGGGAATACCCAATATAGCTAAATATTTGTATATTTCATGACCATTAATTCTACTCCTCGGTATGTAAAAAAAAAAAACGTATATATGTTCACCAAAAATCATGTATAAACATTTTCATAGTAATAGTATGTAATAGCCCCCAGCAGTAGCAATAGCCCCAAACTGGATACAAATATGAACCAATCAGTAAAATGAATGAATATATTGTGAGAATGGACAAACCACAATGCCTTATAATAGCATAAGTGACTCTCATAATGCTGAGTGATGGAAACCAGATACAAAAGAACACACACCATGTGAATTCACACATTTATTTGACAGAGAGAGAGATAGCAAGAGCAGGAATACAAGCAGGGGGAGTGGGAGAGGAAGAAGGAGGCTTCCCGCCGAGCAGGGAGCCTGATGCGGGGCTTGATACCAGGACCCTGGGATCATGACCGGAGCCGAAGGCAGATGCCTAATGACTGAGCCACCCAGTTGCCCCACTATTGCAATTTTAAAAAATGCTTCAAAAACCCTGTCACTGCCCCTGACCCGATAGCTAAACTTTATGAAACGGAGTTGCACTTTTGAGGTAAGGTTTCCTATAAACACAACCAATGGCTAAAAGTTTGTTTTAAAACCACACTATTAAGCAATTTAGTAAAACAGAAGCCTTGAAAATACTAGCTTTTGCTCCCAGTTTCTCCACAATAGTCACCATCTACTATAACAGTACCCCTAATGGTTACTGTGAATTTTCTTTACCATATTATAAATATAGAATAATCAGAGTGCAACTGCGTGGTTTTGATATTCTGTTGTAATAACTCAGAGGGCAGCCACATGTTCCCAATAGCAGGTCAGAAGAAAACCTCTTGAACATAAAGCAGCTCTTATTCTAAAAAATTGCTTTGGTTTAGATCTTCTAACAAAGTGCTAACTCTCATCTCTTATGACTAACAGCTTTTTGCTGTACAAGCTACTGAGGCTTCGGTTTCAAGATGTAAGGTTATCATATTCATTCTCACCTGAGAACTCACCCTAAGAATTCAGTGTCCTGCTCAAGTAGGATAAAGCCCACACAGCTTGCTCTGAGCTTCTGAACCTGGTAAAATGGGGAAAATCATCACCTACTCTTATCTCTACTTCTCTCTTCAAGGTTATTTCCTATGTGTCTCGCCCAAGGGAACTTCTTGATCGAATCAATTACTAGCCTTGGCTGAATCGCTATTTTGAAGAGATTTCTTTTGACGGTTTCCTTCCTCTATAGTTGAACAAAAGGGATTCAGGTCCAACCTACAGGAACTGTATGAGCTCTTGAGTTAATAAATCCTTATCTCACAATTCATCACTGTTTTAGCAATCTCTTGCTGACTGCTAAATCAGATGAAAGGATTATTTCCTATGTGGCCTCTGTTATCTCTATATTATCTGTGCCCATGATTATGAAGTGGAGCCAAATTGGCTACATTGATGCCTTTTTTATATATTACATATGATTACTCCCCCAAAGATAGTTCCTTAAAAATTTATGACCATGATTTAACAGTTTATATTTTAATATGTATTAGTCTAGCCTTTTGGATCTGCAAGTAAAAATAACATAAACAAATGTTCACCTTAGAAGGTTTTTTCACCATAAAACAAAATCTTCTAATCCTGTTATTAATCATCATTCTCATGAAAAATGCATCTCCCACGAGCACAGATTAAGAGGGAACTTTCATTTATCTTTCATTTATCTTTCTCTTAGAAGACCATACTGTGAAACATTCATTCACTCAACAAATATTAATTAAGCACCAATATACACCATGCACCATACCACGCTAACTACATAGAAGAGCAAGCAGTATTGCCCTCCAGACTTTTCATGAGACTATTTTCTTTTTCTTTTCATACAGCTGATTTCAGAATCTTATGAGGATTATCAGTATTGCAGTTATAAAATCAGCTAACTTTAGGTTATTATAGTTTGGTTCTTTCCCACATGGGTGGATGAAAGTGATTACTAATTGTTGTAAAAGTTCCTAGAACCCCCTTCCTGTCTATCTCTGGGGAATACACAACTGCATATAATTAACCCTGGATAATTTTTGAAGCATATTCCATTCAAAAATAGCTAGAGTGTGATAGGCCTGCTGATTTGACTTCCTAAGGAAAAGATAAACAGCTATACAATAAAAATTTTGGAATTCTAGCAGCAATAGAGATCTTGATCCAGGATTCCTTTCCCTAAATGCCCACCCCTCTCCAAGATCTCTGATTTCCTTATGTAAACCTCATTTGTAATTTTTTTAAAGCTTAGTCAAAAGAGAAAGAACAAGAAGGCATACTAGAGATTTTGCACAGAAAGATTTCTCTTCAAGAAATTCTGTTTTAGGAATATAAATATATCTATATATATATACAGGCTTATATTTATGTATATAGGCAATTTAATATATAACATATGAAGGTCAGGGAGATTATATATTATATGTAATATATATCTTATACATATATATCTTATTATATATGTAAAATCTCTAGCCTTGGCTGAATCAATTTTTTAATTTTTTAGATGTTTTCTTTTCCTTTATCATTACTTTAACAAAAGGGAAGATACATACACACACACACACACACTCCTATTTGTATATTTCAAATAATATTTAATCCTACAGTTTTTAGGTAAAGAATAAAACTGTCTCTGTGACAATGTACCTGTTATTTTACATTTTTTGTCACATTCCTGTTTGCCCTGTCCTTCACTCCATCACCTGTACCCCATCCCTCACCTTCTACCCACCACATAGTCAGCCTCACTCTTGGCTCTGGAACCAATCCTATTTCTGGGTGTAGGGAACATAAGGGACTCTGGGCTAATAGTTCAGCATCCAGTCAGTCTTGCTGCCTGCTCTTGTTCTACTATCTGCTCTCCATCTCACCTTTCCTATAACCTACTTGTGCCCCGTAAACTGGGGCTACTTTCAGACGTTCTGCCTGCTGGCTGCCTCTGAATTCCCTATATCTAAGCCATGCCCATTACCAGTGCTTCTGTGGGGCCTTTCTGTCTTGCTCCTCCACAAGCCTTGCAGGTAAAGCCTGCCTATGTTTAGGTAGCTGTGAGACATCCTCGCTGCTACTGACAGCCTGTTATCACCTCTGGCCACAACCTGCTGCCAGACTCCTAAAGAGATGCTGCCCTTGGCTCATCTAGAGATGCCCTGGCACCTGGCGCTGGCTCAGCCCGTGCACAGCCTCCTCAGCCCAGCTGTGCCTCTTTAGCTCCACACTTCTGCCAAATGAGCTTCAATTCTAAAAACAACATCTGTAGCAGTGATTGGTAAGCAGGAGTTACAAAGCTGCCATGTCTAGCCTACAGATATATTTACGTATTTTGTTTGTTTAGCACAGTGTGGATACACAGAGATATTTTTTCTTTCTTTCTTTTTGTTAAGTTCACTACTAACTTTTAGAAATTAGAAAATTCCACATAAAAAAAGCAAACAAACAAGAAACAAAACCCGAATTTCCAGGCTGACTTGAAGGTGGAAGCTATAATATGCTGGATCCATGTTGCCATGGGCCATGCCTCTACCAGAAATGAGCAGTCCATGATTCCTCAGGTTATGTGAGATTTCTCTCTCCAGATGTTACAGTTGCTGTGTAACCTATCATCTCCCTCAACTGTAACCAAATGTCAGCGACCCTGGTCATTATGTCTGTACTGTTGCATTTTTTCATATGGCGGATTTAAGTGGAAAGTTGATATATTCTTCTACCTTTGTCTCTACTAAAAGTGGGAAAACAAATAATTGATCTAGCTACATGCTAATAAAAAAGAAGAGGGAATATTTCTTCATGGGATGGAAACATTCCTAAATGTTCAATGTGCAACATTTCTGACATCCCTCCAGTCAAATTCACACATTCACATTATCGGCCTGATTCTTGTTGGCATTTAAGTTTTTCATCCATATGCTAGAGCGCTTCGGGGTAAAGAGTAAGGATGGTGAAATGATTCAAGACCAAGAAGAAATACTGAGAATACTGAAATATTTAGCTGAAAAACAGAAAACTTGGGTGCCTGGGTGGCTCAGTTGTTAAGTGTCTGCCTTCAGCTCAGGTCATGATCCCAGAGTCCTGGGATCGACTCCCGCCTCGGGCTCCTTGCTCAGTGGGGAGCCTGCTTCTCCCTCTTCCTGCTGCTTTCCCTGCTTGTGCGCTCTCTCTCTCTCTCTCTGTCTATCTGGCAAATAAATAAAATTTTTGAAGAAAAAAGAAAAAGAAAACTTAGCAGGTCATGATAATCTTCACATATCTAAAGAGTTGTTAGAAGAATTAACTTTCTCTGGGGGCGGAGCAAGATGGCGGAGAAGTAGGAGACCTGGATTTCGTCTGGTCTCAGGAATTCAGCTGGATAGGGATCAAACCATTTTGAACACCTAAAATTCAACAGGAGATCAAAGAAAAGAATAGCAATAACTCTCTGAACAGAAAAGCAACCACTGTTTGGAAGGTAGGACGTGCGGAGAAGTGAATCCGAGGCGATATTCGGGAGGACAGACGGCGGGGGAGGGGGCCTCTGTCGGCCGCTTCTGGCAAGTGATAGAGCAACGGAGCACAAAATCGGAACTTATAGAGTCTGCTCCGCTGAGGGAAGTTGCTCTGGTGGCTAAGCTGGGGGTGGAACCCTCGCAGGACAATGTGGTCTCAGGACCCTCGGGGTCACAGAAAGTCCGGGGTGCCTGAGTGCAGCAGAGCTCCCAGGTATCTGAGCAGGGAAGCCAGCTGCAGTCGGAGCCAAGGCACAGGCTCTCAGCTCAGGGTTGCCTTAAACCGTGATCTGTGGCACAGTCGGGCCACTGCTCCTCCAGCAGGGACCCAACAAGCAGCAGATCCGGGGAGACTCCCCTTAATCCCCCGGGAGGAGTGGCGTGGGAGCGCACCACAGGGATCTGCTGGGTTTGGAGACTCCACACCGAGTCGGGTGCCAGAGATAGAAACGCGCGGTCACAGGCCGGGTGAGCACGGAGTGCAGCTGGAGACCGGGGAGCTGGGAGTGACTGACAGCTTTTCTCTGGGGGCGCACTGAGGAGCAGGGCCCTGAATTCTCAGCTCCTATGGGGTGGATATTGGGAGGCGAACAGTTTCACTCTCCTCCTCCAAAGCTATACCAAAAGCTTGCAGGGAACAAAAGCTCCTGAGAGCAAACCCAAGCAGATTCCTTAGCCCGGACCAGCAAGGGCGGGGCAATTCCGCCTCCGGCAAAGACATTTGGGAACCATGGCAACAGGCCCCTCCCCCAGAAGATCAGCAAGAACAGCCAGCCAAGACCAAGTTTACCGATCAACGAGAACGGCAGAACTCCAGC
>NW_027695868.1:0-352 GCF_054177405.1 Leptonychotes weddellii | reverse complement strand
TAAGTACTACTTAGCACTCACTCACAGTGTTCCCAGGTGGGCAGGCAGCTAGCAGCCCTTCACTGGGGACACAGGGCTGCAAGGGCAGGGCCAGAGGCTGTGTGTATGTCCCTCCTTTTTGTCCAGTGAGTATTTCTTGAGAACCTAGCATGGGCCAGGCCCTGAGCTAAGTGCTGGATTTGAATCTGACCCTGGCCAAATCTTTTACCCTGTGCCAGCCTTGGTGTCTACTTGACCATCGTAACTGTTCTGGGAGGAAGAGACAACATTCAGGGGAGGGAGAAATCCTGATTTCATCAACTGGGGACGGAGGCCTGCACTGGGCATGTTGCTGAGTCTAGAGCCCAGCACC
>NW_027695867.1:0-352 GCF_054177405.1 Leptonychotes weddellii | reverse complement strand
GTTTCTCTCTCGCTCGCTCTCTAAAAAATAAAATCTTTAAAAAAAATAAAACAGACACTGTGGGGTTGTCCATACCACTCTCACTGCCCATCTTGGTGCCGCGTTTCATACGTGGGGACCCACTGCCATTCTCTCCTGGGCCCCTCTTGCTAATTTCTTTCTTTTTTTTTTTTAAAGATTTTATTTATTTGAGAGAGAGAATGAGAGAGAGAGAGCATGAGAGGGGGGAGGGTCAGAGGGAGAAGCAGGCTCCCCGCTGAGCAGGGAGCCCGATGCGGGACTCGATCCCGGGACTCCAGGATCATGACCTGAGCCGAAGGCAGCTGCCCAACCAACTGAGCCACCCAGGCGC
>NW_027695866.1:0-352 GCF_054177405.1 Leptonychotes weddellii | reverse complement strand
GGGGGGTGGGAGGATGGGTTAGCCTGGTGATGGGTATTAAAGAGGGCACGTTCTGCATGGAGCACTGGGTGTTATGCACAAACAATGAATCATGGAACACTACATCTAAAACTAATGATGTAATTATGGTGATTAACATAACAATAAAAAATTAAAAAAAAATAGTTCCCTACCTTTCCAAGCAAAGTTGTTTTAGTCCTATCAGCAAAATGGACACAACACTACTTAACCCATCTCCTTATAGTTATTATAAGACCCAGTGACAGGGTGCCTGGGTGGCTCAGTTGGTTAAGCGACTGCCTTCGGCTCAGGTCATGATCCCAAGGTCCTGGAATCGAGTCCCACATCGGGC
>NW_027695865.1:0-352 GCF_054177405.1 Leptonychotes weddellii | reverse complement strand
TGATGTAATGTATGGTGATTAACATAACATAATAATAAAAAAAAGCTGGGTAGGCTTGTGGAAAAAAATAAGTAAAATGGTAAGAATGGAAGATGCATTGAACCCAAATCCTAACATCTATATTGATCTAAAGAATAAAATATTAACTTTTACTGTTTCTTAACCAAAATAGCTTTTCAAAAATAAGAATGACACTAAATGTGCTTTGCATAAAAGGATCTGGGAGAGCCCCCTACAACTGTAGCATTACCCTCCCTTCTCACGTGTAGAAATAATGATTTCCATGCATAGTAACAGAAAGGGGCCAGGTTGACTTGGAGGTTCCTTATCAACTGGTAGTTGCTGCTTTGTG
>NW_027695864.1:0-352 GCF_054177405.1 Leptonychotes weddellii | reverse complement strand
GGCAAGTGTGGCTGCCTTTAGGAAACAGGAAAATTAATTCATAGAGCAGGTGGGATTAGGAGTCCATTTCTTGAATCTCAGCTGACTTTTTAAAATTTAAATTCAAGTTAGTGAATATATAGTGTGTATTATTAGGGTCAGGATAGAGTTTAATGATCATTAGTTGCATATAACACCCTGTGCTCGTTATATCACATGCCCTCCTTTAATGCCCATCACCCAGTTACCCCATCCTCCCATCCCCCTCCCCTCCAGCAACCCTCAGTTTGTTTCCTAGAGTTCAGCGTCTCTTATGGTTTGCTTCCCTCTCTGTTTTTACCTTATTTTATTTTTCCTTCCCTTCCCCTATGTT
>NW_027695863.1:0-352 GCF_054177405.1 Leptonychotes weddellii | reverse complement strand
AATAAAATATCTTTTTAAAATTTTATATTCTCCCCAAGGATGCACCCAGGTCTCCAAAGGCTGCCCATTTACAAAAGTTGCCCGTTTGTATAGGTGATTGGCTAATGCCTTTTTCCTTTTGTTCATTCATTGAACAAATATTCATTGTGCATTTCCTATCTACCTGGCCTCTACTGATCACTAGAGGAACTGCAGGGGACAAACCAAAGCTTCTGCACCTTGCAGCCTTCATTCCAGCTGAGGGGGATGGGAAACCAGGGCCAGGAAGAGGTGGGGTGAGTGAGGCACTCTCCTTAAAATCAAAATATAAGGGGGCACCCAAAAACTTAGTAATCAAGATACATTGTATTTT
>NW_027695862.1:0-352 GCF_054177405.1 Leptonychotes weddellii | reverse complement strand
GGGCTGAGTTCTCAGGATGTTGGCCGGGAGAGGAGTCGGTACAGAGGCTGCGGGACAGGGTCCGAGAGCACCTCCAACGGCCCCTTCCTTCCTCTTAGAACACCTCTTAGCGGAGGGGAGACTGGTGGACAGATACAGGCAGGAAGGAGGCCACTGGGAGAGCGACTGCATCCTGGAGGCCGGACACACCCTCACCCCTCGGGCTGGAGGTCGGAAGACCGGCCAGGCCTCCTGGGCCAGGCTCACAGCATCACAGGGCTACTTCCTTCTGGAGGCTCCGGGGGAGCATCCGTTTCCTCGTCCTTCCGGGCTTCTCCAGGCACCCACGGCCCCTCCCTCCACCGTCCAGGCC
>NW_027695861.1:0-352 GCF_054177405.1 Leptonychotes weddellii | reverse complement strand
TGGGGTTGTGTTGTATGAGTCTTCTCATTGTGGGACCCAGGCTCAAGGAGAATCTCCTTTCTGGGATATGACAATATAGGATTGAGACAGAGGAAACTTGGAATTGTAAGCTTCTGCTCATTTGTGGCAAATGTCAAATCTTCTCATATTCTCTTGGTTTAGAGCATGTCACATGGTCAAGCCCAAAGTCAAGGGCAGAGACACAGACTTTGTACAGGGTGCAGAGTCAAGTCACATGATAATGAGCAGGAATATATGATCCTGTTGTATCCAAGGAATGATAATCCTATCTAACATCAATTTAAATTGAACTGCTTTTGATCCTCCTTTTGAGAATGATGCATTGGTCAGT
>NW_027695860.1:0-352 GCF_054177405.1 Leptonychotes weddellii | reverse complement strand
TTGACAGCATTCTACCCCCAGTAGAACTTCTTCCAAAACTGCAGTCCATCCTCTCAAACCTTGCTGCTGCTTTATCAACTAACTTTATGGAATATTCTAAACCCTTTGCTGTCATTTCAACAGTCTTCACAGCATCTTCACCAGGAGTAGATTCCATCTCAGGAAACCACTTTCTTTGCTCTTCCGTAAGAAGCAACTCATCCAGTACAGTTTTATCCTGAGATGGCAGCAAGTCCGTCACGTCTTGGGGCCCCACTTCTCATTCTAGTTCTCTTGCTGCTATTCCCACCACATCTGCAGTGACTTCCTCCACTGAAGCCTTGGCCCCCTCAAAGCCATCGTTGAGGGCTGG
>NW_027695859.1:0-352 GCF_054177405.1 Leptonychotes weddellii | reverse complement strand
TCCCTGCTCAGCGGGGAGTCTGCTTCTCCCTCTCCCTCTGGCCTTCCCCCTACTCCTGCTCTCTCTCTCAAATAAATAAAATCTTGGGCGCCTGGGTGGCTCAGATGGTTAAGCCATCTGCCTTTGGCTCAGGTCATGATCTCAGGGTCCTGTGATCGAGTCCCGCATCGGGCTCCCTGCTCCTTGGGAACCTGCTTCTCCCTCTGCCTCTCTCTCTTGCTCTGTCTCTCATGAATAAATAAATAAAATCTTTAAAAAAATAAATAAATAAAATCTTTATTAAAAAAAGTTTCGATATGAGGAATTCTTAATCGCAGGAAACAAACTGTGGGTTGCTGGAGTGGGGGGTGGG
>NW_027695858.1:0-6616 GCF_054177405.1 Leptonychotes weddellii | reverse complement strand
TTTCCCTCTCCCTCTGCCTAACCCCCCCCCCCCACCAGCTCCCCACCCCACTAGCACTGTTGCTCTCTCTCTAAAATAAATGAACGAATCTTAAAAAAAAAAAACCTCAACAATAAGAAAATAATCAGATTAAAAATGGGGCAAGCAACAGGTACATGAAAAGATGCTCAGCATCACTACTCATAAGGGAAATGCAAATCAAAACCATAATGAGATATCACCTCACATCTGTGAGAGTGGCAACTATCAAAAAGACAAGATGTGGAGAAAAGGGGATGCTAGAGCTCTCTTGGTGGGAATAAAGTTTGGTACAGCCACTATGGAAAACAGTATGAAGAGTATGGAGGTTCCTCAAAAAATTAAACATAGAGCTACTGTAGGATCCAATAATCCCACTTTTGGGTTTATATCTGAAGGAAATGAAATCGTTATCTAGAAAAGATACCTATATCCTCATGTTCATTGATTGTAGCATTATTTACAAAGTCCAAGACATGGAAACAACCTAGTTCCATTGACAGATGAATGGATAAAGAAAATGTGGTGTGTGGGATGATATACCTCATATAATATATATCATATAATATATATCATATGTATACAAATATATATTGGAATATTATTCAGCCATAAAAAAGAAGGCAATCTTGCTATTGGCAACAACATGGTTGGACCCTGAGGACCCTATACTAAGCGAAAGAAGCTAGACAAATATTGTATGATCTTATTTATATGTGGAATCTATTTTTAAATTAATTTATTTATTTTTTATTTTTGATTTTTTTAAAGATTTTATTTATTTATTTGAGAGAGAATGAGAGAGAGCACATGAGAGGGGGGAGGGTCAGAGGGAGAAGCAGACTCCCCGCCGAGCAGGGAGCCCGATGCGGGACTCGATCCCGGGACTCCAGGATCATGACCTAAGCCGAAGGCAGTCGCTTAACCAACTGAGCCACCCAGGCGCCCTCTATCTATTTTTTTAGAGAGAGAGCAAGTGAACAAGCAGAGGGGGGGTGAGGGGAGGGGGAGAGGGAGAGAGAGAGAATCTTAAGCAGGCTCCACATCCAGCACAGACCCCAATGCTGGGCTTGATCTCACCACCCTGAGATCATGACCTGACCTGAAACCAAGAGTTGGACGCTTAACCTACTGAGCCACTCAGGCACCCCTATGTGGAATCTATTTTTTAAAAAAGCTAAATTCATAGAAACAGAGTAGAATGGTGGTTGCCAGGAGCTGGGGGTGGGGGGAATGAGGAGATGTTGTTCAAAGGGTACAAATTTACAGTTATAAGATGGATAAGTTCTAGGAATCTAATATTCAGCATGGTGATTATAGTTAACAATATTGTACCATATACTTGATAGTTGTAGATAGAGTAGATCTTAAATATTCTCACTACACACATGCATACACACACAAAATTATAATTATGTGAGATAATAGATGTGTTAACTAACTTTATTGTAATAACAATTTTGCAATACATACACGAATCAAATCATTACATTATATATCTTAAACTTAAACATGTCAATTATATCTCAATACAGCTGGAAAACAAAACAGGACAAAAAAAAAAAGGGCCACCAAAAGTCATAAGATACCTAGGACTAAACCTAACCGAAGAGGCAAAGGATCTGTACTCAGAAAACTAGGGAACACTCATGAAAGAAATTGAGGAAGACACAAAGAAATGGAAAAACGTTCCATGCTCATGGATTGGAAGAACAAATATTGTGAAAATGTCTATGCTACCTAGAGCAATCTATACATTCAATGCAATCCCTATCAAAATACCATCAACTTTTTTCACAGAGCTGGAACAAACAATCCTAAAATTTGTATGGAACCAGAAAAGACCCCGAATAGCCAGAGGAACGTTGAAAAAGAAAACCAAAGCTAGTGGCATCACAATGCTGGACTTCAAGCTCTACTACAGAGCTGTAATCATCAAGACAGTATGGTACTAGGACAAAAAAACAGACACATAGATCAATGGAACAGAGTAGAGAGCCCAGAAATGGACCCTCAACTCTATGGTCAACTAATCTTCGACAAAGCAGGAAAGAATATCCAATGGAAAAAAGACTGTCTCTTCAACAAATGGTATTGGGAAAATTGAACAGCCATATACAGAAGAATGAAACTGGGCCATTTTCCTACTATACATAAAAATAGACTCAAAATCGATGAAGGACCTAACAGTGAGATAGGAATCCATCAAAATCCTAATGGAGAACACAGGCAGCAACCTCTGTGACCTCGGCCGCAGCAACTTCTTACTAGACATGTCTTCAAATGCAAGGGAAACAAAAGCAAAAATGAACTATTGGGACTTCATCAAGATAAAAAGCTTTTATTCACAGCAAAGGAAACAGTCAACAAAACCAAAAGACACTGACAAAATGGGAGAATATATTTGCAAATGTCTTAATCAGATAAAGGGCTAGAATCCAAAATCTATAAAGAACTTATCAAACTCAACACCCAAAGAACAAATAATCCAATCAAGAAATGGGCAAAAAACACGAACAGACATTTCTGCAAAGAAGCCATCCAAATGGCCAACGGATGCATGAAAAAGTGCTCAACATCACTCGGCATCAGGGAAATACAAATCAAAACCACAATGAGATACCACCTCACACCAGTCAGAATGGCTAAAATTAACAAGTCAGGAAATAACAAGATGTTGGTGAGGATGTGGAGAAAGGGGAACCCTCCTACACTGTTGGTGGGAATGCAAGCTGGTGCAGCCACTCTGGAAAACAGTATGGAGCTTCCTCAAAATGTTGAAAATAGAGCTACCCTATGACCCAGCAATTGCACTACTGGGTATTTACCCCAAAGATACAAATGTAGTGATCCCAAGGGGCACATGCACCCCAGCATTTATAGCAGCAATGTCCACAATAGCCAAACTATTGAAAGAGCCTAGATGTCTATGGACAGATGAATGGATTAAGAAATGTGGTGTGTGTACACACACACACACACACACACACACACACACACACACACACACACACTGGAATACTATTCAGCCATCAAAAAGAAAAAAGAAATCCTGCCATTTGCAATGACGTGGATGGAACTAGAGGATATTATGCTAAGTGAAATAAGTAAATCAGAGAAAGACAATTATCATATGACCTCACTCATGTACAATTTAAGAAACAAAACAGAGGATCATAGCGGAAGAGAGGAACAAATAAAACAAGACGAAATCAGAGAGGGAGAGAAACCATTAGAGACTCTTAATCATAGGAAACAAACTGAGGGTTGCTAGGGTGGGTTGGGTGGGGGGAATGGGGTAACTGGGTGATGGACATTAAGGAAGGCATGTGACATAATGAGCACTGGGTGTTATATAAGACTGATGAATCACTGACCTCTACCTCTGAAACTAATAATACATTATATGTTAATTGAATTTAAATAAAAATTTAAAAAAATGGACCAAAGACTTAGCAGACACTTCATTAAAGAAGATATACAGATGGCAAATAAGCATATGAAAAGATGTTCCACATCATATGTCATTAGGGAACTTCAAATTAAAACAACTAGTACACGCCTACCAGAATGGCTAAAATTCAAAACACAACACTGAGTACTGAAAAGGATGTGCAGCAACAGAAACTCTCATTCATTGCTGGTTGGTACAGCTACTCTGGAAGAGTCTGGTGGTTTCTTACAAAACTCAATATACTTTTACCATAAGATTCAGTAATCACAGTCTTCCGTACTGACCCAAAGGAGTTGAGTAAAAAGATTAGTGGTTGCCAGGGTTATGGCAGAGGGAGGAAGATTAATAGGTAGAGCACAGGGGAATTTTAGGGAGGTGACACTTCTCTGTATGATGCTATTATGGTGGATATATGCCATTACAGATTTGTCCAAACTCATAAAATGCTCTGTTCATTCCCTACCAAGAATGAACCCTAAGATAAACTACGGTCTTTGGGTAATAATGATGTGTCAATGTAGGTTCATCAGTTGTAACAAATGTACCACTCTGGTGGGGGGTGTTGATAATGGGGGGAGTGTTGGAGCAGGGAGTGAAAATTTGCGAAATCTTTGTACCTTCTTCCCAATTTTGCTGTGAACCTAAAACTGCTCTAAAAAATAAATTCTATTACGTAAATTATTTATTTATTTATTTATTTTTTAAAGATTTTATTTATTTATTCATGAGAGACAGAGAGAGAGACAGAGGCAGAGGGAGCCCGATGCGGGACTCGATCCCAGGACCCTGGGATCATGACCTGAGCCGAAGGCAGACGCTTAACCGACTGAGCCACCCAGGCGTCCCCTATTACGTAAATTTTTAAAAATAAAAATAAATAAACTGAGCAAAGAAGAAAAGTTAGTAAAAGACCTTCACTGCTGACCTTTGAAGCACACTTCAAGTCGGTTTTGCAGCTCCAGCCTTTGGAAGGTTAAAGAAATGTGGAAAGAGGCCGGCACGCCCCCTGCAGGAGGGGAGAGGCGAGAAGAGGGGTGGCTTAGGCTCGGCCTGAGGCTCTTACTGCAGGAATTACCAGGAAGCGCTGAAAAATACCAATGCTCGGGACGCCTCACACCAGCGAAGACTTTCCAGTGGCAGAGTCCAGGGAGGGGGAGTTGAAAAGCTCTCGCGTTCATTCAAACGTGCAGCCGGGGCTGAGAATCACCGGGACCGAGCGGCGGCAGGTGGGGGAGGAACTGGGGGTCAGCGTCCGGGAAGAAAAGGGAACTTTCCCGGAGAGGACGACGCCGCTCCCCGCGCGGTCGCACGGTGGGGTGCTCACGCCAGCCGCGCTTTCCAAGGGCCCGCAGCTTGGGTCAGTGGCTTTCACGTCAAGCACAAGGTCCCAAGGGCAGGTGCGCCAACCACGGGCCCTGGGAGGAGCGACACTAGGGCCTTGGGTCTGTAGCAACCGCCCGGCCCTGGGTGTGGGCCTAAATCGCGCGCCCCTGGCCTCGCCGCTGCCCCGGGATGCTTTTCACAACCGAGTCCCGGGCGCCGCGTGCGGACTCCGAGTTCGCGCTCTAGTTGACAAGGGCTTTGTCACTTTTCCTACTCTATTGCCACCAAGTGGCGATTACACCACTTCGGACCTCCCTTTGGTGAGGACGAATGGGTGACCACGTCTACTTCGGAGCAAACTTTCTCTACACCTGCTAATTAATGACCTTTAACACTAAAAACAGGCAAGCACACAAATTAGAAAAAAAAAAAAAAACCACACAGACACACACAGTGCGCGCGCGCGGGGACGAGAACCAGCTCAGAGAGAGAGAAGTGGAACCAGCACAAGAACCTCGCCAGCGCCAGGTTGGTGGGCTCCCCCTCACCCGCCGCCAGAGCACCCCCCCGCGCCCTCTCCGCGCGCCTGCCCGCGGCTCCGCACCTCGCTCGCCTCGTGCTCCTCGCCCACGCTGCCCTCGGAGTCCCGGAAACTGCTTTGGCGGCCCGAATACCTTGGGGACCCTGCGGAGAGAGGCCCGATCCCCTCTCCCCCAGCGTCCTCCTCCGGCGCGCGCCCGGCACACCTGCGACCCCGCGCCCCGCAGCGCACTGGGAACACCTGTCCGCGGTAGGAGGGACCGGAAACGCGTGTCTCCGGGCGCACGCACCGCCCACCTCCGCCGCCTGCCCGCGCTGCCGTCGCCTGGCCAGCTCCCGGCTCCCGGCCCTTTAAGGCGGGTGGTTGCGGCGGCCGCGCTCGGGGCGGGGAAAGCGAGGCGCGCCACGCGGGGCTGTCTCCCGAGCAGTAAGTAGAGGCGAGGCCCACCTCGGGCCCGGCCGCGTCGCCAGCCCCGCTTCGGGGGCGGCCGGGGCTCGGGGAAGCGGGCGGCACTCCCGGGGTGGGGCGCGTCCCGCGCGGCTAGGGGACCCGTCCCCGACCCCCCACTTCTTCTACCTCCGCGGGTTCCCGGAGCTCTGGGGCCCGCCGGAAGCGAGTGCGTACCTGTCGGCCCTTTCGAGGGGTCCGGGGGTCGGGTTTGGGGGACGCAGGGCAGGCCTCCGAGCCGCCGGACGCCCGAGTCCGCCCCGGGACCCGGGCTCTCGCTCTCCCCGGGGGCGACTCGGGGTTCACGAGTGTCTTTCGCTTCCAGACTGGGCGAGATGGAACTGCGACCATGTCAAAAAGCCGGAGAATCAAACGGTTAACACTCAGTCCAAGTGCAGTTTCGGGTCCACGGCTGTCAGTGTTAAACGCGCTGAATTTAGAGGGGGTGGAGGGAAGACCAAAACGAAACAGCAAACACTATCCTGCCGACCGCAGCGGGTGGCAGCTGCAGTCTAAACGGGCCCGGACAGTGTAGAAAGCACGACTTTGACTGCGGCCGTGGGCTAGCAGCCCCGCTACGCTCACTCTTCCCGCGGCTCCAGTTCACCCAGCGGTCACAGCAGAGGGCCTAGGGCATCCTGCGGGAGTCGTACGGTTGTGAGTTCTTTTCCCAAAGACCTCGTTTGGCATGTATTCAGAACTAAATTTCCCTTCCCAGAAGAGGAAGAGCCGTGCAAGAAGGAATTAGACAAAGGCCCCCCCGCCCCACCTCTGTTGTCTTCTTTTGAACTTGTAAGAAATGGCTTTAAAAAGCATTTGACCGGGGGGGGGGG
>NW_027695857.1:0-352 GCF_054177405.1 Leptonychotes weddellii | reverse complement strand
AATATTGACTATACTGCCTATACTGTACCTTTTATTCCCGTGACTTATTCATTCCCTAATTGGAATGTACCTCTCACTCCTCTTCACCCATTTTGCCCATCCTACTACCCACCTCTCCTCTGGCAACCGCCCATTTGTTCTCTGTATTTATATGTCTATTTCCGCTTTTTGTTCATTTATTTTTTAGATTTCACATATAAGTGAAAGCATATGGTATTTGTCGTTCTCTGACTTTTTTCACCTAGCTATCCATGTAGTCGCAAATGGCAAGGTCTTATCATCCCTTCTCATGACTGAGTAATATTCCATCGTGTATGTGTAGACACACCACTTTTTCCTTTTTATTTTTTTT
>NW_027695856.1:0-352 GCF_054177405.1 Leptonychotes weddellii | reverse complement strand
GCCGGTCAGACTCGGCGGAAGCCTGTCAGAGCTGCTGCCCGCCTGGGTGCTAAATATTGGTCCTGCAGCACCTTAGAAGCTGCGTCGATGAAGGAAGATACCTCTTACAGCTTTTTTTTTTTTTTTTTTTTACTCTTTTGGATGTTTATTTACTTTTTTTTTTTAAGATTTTTATTTATTTATTTATTTGAGACAGAGAGAACGAGAGAAAGAGAGCACATGAGAGGGGGGAGGGTCAGAGGGAGAAGCAGACTCCCCGCCGAGCAGGGAGCCTGATGCGGGACTCGATCCAGGGACTCCAGGATCATGACCTGAGCCGAAGGCAGTCGCTTAACCAACTGAGCCACCCAGG
>NW_027695855.1:0-352 GCF_054177405.1 Leptonychotes weddellii | reverse complement strand
TGGGTCAGTACTCACAAGGGTGGGGATGACTCACCTGGCTGGACCAATGGGGGAATCTGTCCCTGGGAAGCGGTGTCATCGGCTAGGTCCCCAAAGGGAACACTCACCCAGGATAGGGCAGGAGGATGTCTTCCTCTGAGGCCCCTCTGAACGAAGCTCCTGCCCTCCCCTTCCCTTCACACTGAGCACAGAGTAGCAGAAAGTGGGAAGGACTCTGAAAAGCCATTAAATTTCCAAGTATTTTTCCAGGTTTTCTGATGCTAGGCGCTGGCTGGAGCCCAGGTCTGTAGCTTGGACCCAGAGAACCATGACCTGTCCCTGGCAGAGATGGTCACCTGGGGGTGCGTGGCCC
>NW_027695854.1:0-352 GCF_054177405.1 Leptonychotes weddellii | reverse complement strand
TAAGTGAAATAAGTCAGTCACAGAAAGACAAATACTGAATGATTTTCCTCATGTGGAATGTCAGAAACAAATGAGCAAAGGGAAAAGAGGCAAATGGAGAAATAGACTCTTTTTTTTTTTTTTGATAAGTGCTATATTCTTTTATTTATTTTTTTTTATTTATTTTTTTTTATTCTTATGTTAATCCCCATACATTACATCATTAGTTCTAGATGAAGTGTTCCATGATTCATTGTTCGTGCACAACACCCAGTGCTCCATGCAGAACGTGCCCTCCTCAATACCCACCACCAGGCCAACCCATCCTCCCACCCCCCTCCCCTCTAGAACCCTCAGTTTGTTTTTCAGAGTC
>NW_027695853.1:0-352 GCF_054177405.1 Leptonychotes weddellii | reverse complement strand
GATGCAAATGGTGGGTATTCATCCTTTCTGATGGCTGAGTAATATTCCATTGTATATATGTACCACCTCTTCTTTATTCATTCATCTGTTGAAGGGCACCTCGGCTCCTTCCACAGTTTGGCTATTGTGGACATTGCTGCTATAAACATTGGGGTGCATATGCCCCTTATTTTTACTACATCTATATCTTTAGGGTAAATACCTAGTAGTACAATTGCTGGGTCATAGTGTAGCTCTATTTTTAATGTCTTGAGGAACCTCCATACTGTTTTTCAGAGTGGTTGCACCCAGTTTGCATTCCCATCAACAGTGTAAGAGGGTTCCCGTTTTCTCCACATCCTCGCCAACACTT
>NW_027695852.1:0-352 GCF_054177405.1 Leptonychotes weddellii | reverse complement strand
CTTTTTACTGTCTCTGTATTTTTTCCTTTTTGGAATGTCATATAGTTGGAATCATACAGTATTTAGCGTTTATGGGTTGGGCTTATTTCACTTAGTAATATGCATTTAGGGTTTCTCTATTTATTTTCAGGCTTGATAGCTCACTTCTTTGTAGTGCTGAATAATATTCCACTTGGTTGTACCACAGTTTATTTATCCAGCATAATGAAGGACATCTTAGTTGTTTCCAGGTTTTGGCAATTATGAATAAAGCTACTAAATATTCATGTGCAGGTTTTTGAGTGGGCATTAGTTTCAGCTTTCTAGGATAAATACCAAGGAGCACAATTTCTGGACCATATGATAAGAGTAT
>NW_027695851.1:0-352 GCF_054177405.1 Leptonychotes weddellii | reverse complement strand
GTGATGGCCCAGGGACCCGGTGTCTGTGTGAAGGGGTGGGAGCCGGGGGCTGGGGGCAGATGCGGGTCAGGAAATGTTGGATGCATCCAGGCTCCTCCCCTGTCCAGGGCCGTGTGGAAGCCCCTCCAACCAGACAGACAGGCACCCCGATACTCCTGGCCCCAGGATGCTCCAGTCACCAGCACCCCGACCCAGCCTTGTGGCCCCCTCCTGTGTCCCCCTCATCAGGCCCCCCCCCGCACCCCTTCCACCGCTCAGTGCTGAGGGCACGGCCTGGGGGAGAGGGCCGGGCTGGCGGGCCAGGAATGTTTTGCGGCCAGTGTAAACAGATCGTTTCTGTCTGCCTGGGTGG
>NW_027695850.1:0-352 GCF_054177405.1 Leptonychotes weddellii | reverse complement strand
GTTGCGGTCAGGCAGAGCTCAAACCCTGATGCTGCACTGTTGTAACCAGTGACAAGTCTCCTGGTCATTTCCTCCGTGAGACATCCCCCACGCCCTGACTACTCCAGCCCGCTTCTGGGAACCCCCATTCCTCTTTCTGACCCCGTTGTTTACTTTTCCCTTCACTTACATAGTATATAGTATGTTTACCTACATACTACTCTGTCATTTAAATGTTTTTGTCATGTTCTCAGTGCACTGTACTTTACATCATCCACCCTGATGTATAATCACTTGTTGCATTGCATGACTTCACTGGGCACTAGGAACACCCTCACAGTGTCATGGGGCTAGTGTCCTGGGCAAGGTCCTC
>NW_027695849.1:0-352 GCF_054177405.1 Leptonychotes weddellii | reverse complement strand
TAGGTTTAGAGTTTAAGCTTGAGGTTGTAAAAATTCAGGTAACCCATTCCCATTGCATTATATATCAGAGACAGTTCTTCAGGCACCACACTATATCATGTAAATGGCACTCTCCTAAAATTTCCTAACACTGTGATCCCTGACGGTGGGCACAAAGCACATCTTTTTCTAGAGAAATTGATCTTCATCTCTCCAATCAATTTTCAGCTAATACGCTTTCTTAGTTTTTTATGATCGTGATGCTTTCCCATAGGAACAGGAATCTGGAAGAAAGGAAAACAATCCTAGAAGCAGAAAAGAAGTATGAGATCACTCATAGATGGTGTTACCAAGTCATTTGGACAGATCGCTT
>NW_027695848.1:0-6616 GCF_054177405.1 Leptonychotes weddellii | reverse complement strand
TAGGATAAAATATCTGGTCACCCTACCTGGTGGGACCCTTGGGAAGCCATTCATTTCAGACTCAGCATCCAGTGGCTGGTACTAAGACTGTACTTCGCATCCTTGGCAAATAACACAATGCATCGGGAGGGAGCAAATGGTATGATTTCTCTATTTTAACTTAGAATCCAGTGGTAGTTTATGTAACACAGGGGTTCTCAGCCTCAGCACTATTGATATCAGTGCTGGATGATTCTTTGTTGTGGGGCTGTTCTGTGTATTGTAAGATGTTTAGCAGCATCCCCAGCCTCTACCCTATAGATGCTGGTAGCCCCCATCCTCTTCCTCGCCCCCATTTGTGACAGCCAAAAATATCTCCAGACGTTGTCAAATGTCTTTTGGGAGGTAAGACTGCCCCTCTTTGAGAAGCACCAATGTAGTACTTCTAACAGTAAAATTTAGTGTAAAATCTGAGTAGATTTCAGCCTGGGACAGTCATGGTGTCTGAAATAGCACCTGAATCAGAAAATGAGAAACACTTACCTTTAGGGTTTGGCAGAATATACTGGTGGTCATAAGCTCCAGATTTAGAGCCAGACTGATTTGAAGGTGGCTTTGTCACATCCTAACTATGTAGCTTTGTAAGTTACTCGACCTACTTGAGCCTGTTTTCTCATCTGTGAATGGATAAAAGAATATCCCTATCTCCCAAGGCAGTTACAAAGATTAAGAGACATGAAATATAGAGCATTTAATGCATTTGAGGTATACAATAAACACCAGTAATAGTGTAACTGTGATGATACTAGATGTTACTGTTATTAGGCCTAGGGCAGAGTCATGTGATTGCTGAATAGGCTGCTATGTTTGGAAGGTACTGAGGGTGAGTCAAGTTTCTTAGGAATGGACCCTTTAAAAGAAAAATCAATATACATTGCCTGTAAATATTTGGAGCTGTCATGTAGTTCTGTTGGAAGCCTGCTTCTTTGGGATCCGATTTGGTAATCAAGTGGGTACATGCTTATCATATTAAAAGATTGTTGAGACCCATGGCATATGGGGTTTTCAAAATATCATATAGCCTGACCTCTGTGGTTTAACCCCATATCTCCCAAAATCTAACCTAAGCCCCCAACAGGGGACATAGTCGCTGCATTGCCCATGAGCCCAGGACTAACATGTGTCAGCCCTTGGTCAGTCATGATGCTCCATGCTCCAGTTGATGGCCCCTTTGTGTCAAAGTCTTCTCCAGACTGTGACTCGCCATGAGCCATTCCTGGTCCTGGGATATTCCCGGAAACTCAGTCCTGGGCTTTGCCTCTATCCCTGACTTCACTTCTAAGTCTTTACTTAACTCTCTCTGAACATCAACATCCTCACCTGTAAGACAGAAACAAAAATAATACCTACTTCTCAGGTGACTACAAATATTAAAGAAGCTAATCAGTGTTCAGCATCATGCCTAGACTCAGTAAAGGCCCTAATGGCCACCTCTCAGAGACTCATAGAATATTAAGGGAAGCAATGCTTGGCAGAGTGCCCACCAGGTCCCAATAAGCTTATATGTCCCCTTCTGCCTCTTCCCTCTTCTACCATAATTTGGTCCTTCTTCCTCCAATCACCTCAATGAAGAGTTTGCTGGGGAGCCCAAGTGCCTGGACTGATCTTTCTAGGTGTCCTCCCCATGAGTGCAGGGGAGTCAGCTCCTGCACTGTTTTCTTGCAGCAAACAGAAAAGGGGTGGCAAAAGGAGACCCACCATGGCCCCCACCCGGATGTATTCCGGCACCAAGAAGTCAGTTTGTGAAGGAGGTCTTAGTATCAGGACCCTCTCTTCACTGATGGGAGATCCCACCTCACTTGAATATGCATGCAGCAGGATGAAAAATGTATTAACAGCAGGGTCAACTTAGGCAGTAAGAACCACAGGCCTGACACCCAGGGCCAGTGATCCTTTTAGGGACCCATGAACAAGTTTTAATTTCTCTTAAAATCAGAATTTAAAAAATAAATATAACCCAGCTGGAATTATATTTTTCTTATACCACCGCTGTCATAAATATAAGTTTTAAAACTTTTTATGAAGGAAGTGGGCCATGAAGATAAAGCATGTTGGGCCCACCAAAATCATCATGTGGCCCTGCTCTACAGCGAAACATTGCATTGGTCCTAGGAAGGGACTGGCATCTGTTAGGAGCCAACAGGAATATGTTGCTCAGGGAAGAACATGGGACTCTAAGGTCAGGTGCCTGAGCAACAAGATAGTAGGTCAGCTTTTCTTCAAGAGCAGCTGATTTAGTCTCTTTGGGCTCTGTGGGGAGAGGCAGGGGATGCTGAGGAACAGAAGGAGGAGAGAGAGAGAGAGGGAGAGGAGTAGAGTGTCCCTAAGGAGAGAAATCAATGGGGGGGCATGGGCCTGCCCGAGTGAAGGGACAACCTGAGGAGTTTCTGAGGTGGGTGGCCATTGTGAGACAAGGGAAGCTTGCTGTTCATTGTGGAGCTGTGTGTGGGGTTACAAGATTCCTTCTCTTATCTCCCCTCACCCAGCTTCCCAGTAAAGGCGATTCTACCAGTAAATTTTGTGCAAATGGAGTTTAAGTGGAAACAAAATCAAATAGGAGCTAAGGTCTGTGTTGACACAGGTGATATGGAAGCAGGAGCCTCGTAATAGGGCCGGCAGCCTGGGGACCCTGAGCCCATTGGTGATTTCCTTTCTGTGGGAAAGGCTTTGAATTTGGGGATTTGATGACAACCTTATAGAGACCACAGGGCAGCGATGTCCCAGTCACCGTGAGAGTCCACGGCACAGCCACCCATCACCCTACGTCTCTTGATGCCACTTTCACAGTTGACTCTCTGATTCCTAATTTGTTTATCTGTAACAGAGTGCCCCCCACCCCAGGTGTGAGTAGTGTCCTCAATGGCTGTCTTCAGTGATCTTCCTAAAAACCACACTCTCCCAGAGCAGCGATGGAAACCAAGGGGATGAAGACCTGAAGCACGAATGAACGTGATTCTGTTTTAAGTCTGGGGCAACTGGAGCCCGATGCAGGCTGCAAAGGGCTGGTGGGAGCAGGGATGTGGAGTGACTGCCAATGAGTTTCTTTGGGGGATGACGAAAATTTTCTGGTGTTGGTAGCGATGGTGGTACAACCTTTGCAAAGATTTTTAAAAACAAAGCAGAAGATTGAATTTCAAAACAAAACAAAACAACAAAAAACCCAAAAACCACTGGGACAAGTCCAGTGCAGACCATGGGAGTGGCTGGATGCGGGGGCCTCACAGACCATCAGGCCCATGTCCCTCCACCTGCAGCTCAGCTATGCTTGGGGCAGCCCCTCCCTCCAGACCACCTTGTCCCCCTGGTGGCTCCTGCAGCTCCATGTCTACAGCCTCCCAGCCTTGAGGAGCTCAAAGGGAGGTTCCCTTTTCTTAATACTGCCCAGAAGTTTTCAGCTTGACTGTCCATGGTCATCCCTGAACCAGGCATCGTGGCCAGGGGTGTGGGATAAGCTGATGAGTCTCTTGGGGGGAGGGGGGCAGAGGGCGTTGGCAAACTTTAAGCAAACTGCAGGCTTGAGAGTGGAGGATGGGTGGGGAAGGCTCCCTGCTACCAGAAGCAGGAATGGGTATTAACTGGGCAAAAGCAATAGAGGTTGAGTAACTAACTTGGTGACCTTGAAGAAGTCCCTGTGCCTTAGTTTCTTGGTCTGTAAAATGAGAATAGTGGGAATACCTGCTTTCCCAGGTGGTCGTAAGGACGAAATGAGTGAAATGATAGAAACCACTGAGACAGAACATGGCGAGCACAGCGTCGTGCTTAACTATCGTTACTATTATGTGCCACATCATCTGTTCTTAGACTTCTATAATTAGTCTCGGTTATTTACTTCCTCAGTACACTGAATCTTTCTCTAGGGATCAGCAATTTTTCACGCGCTTTAGCAATACTCAGTCAGCTCTTGTTTTTTTTGCCTCAGATAACCATAAAGCCGTTTGAAAATTTCTACAGAAAATTGAGTAAGAACAGTAACAGCCCCAGTAACTGTGATGAGATTAGTAAGATAGAGCTCTAATCCAGGCCAGCCGTTCTCCTAAGTCTCAATTCCAGACATTCTTAGCTCTAACGCATCCCTACAATCAGAATCCAAAAGCACACAGAAGAGAAGATTCTAGATCAGGAATCTAAGTGCCTTCACCAAGAGACTGCACAGTCTGGCCATTCCTGCGGTTCCCTGGAGATTCACACAATCTCTATTAGAAAAGTAGCCACTTGTAATTTTCATTGATACCAGAGCCTCTTCTCCCCCCGGGTGCTCATGCAAGAGTGAAAAGGCAGAACTTCGGGTCTGTACATGTCACATTGTATTAGTGTTTCTTTCTGGAGGCAAATGGCTCCATTAAGCACTAGGAAAGCTTTCTGATACCTGGACAACCAGCTGAAAACATAGAAATTGAATTCCACACTCATAGCACAAATCCATCTATATAAAAAGTCCCCGAAAGTACTTCAAATGACTTTGTAGGACTAGTTTCTGAGATATGATTATAAGATATGATGGCTTTGGTGGAGGGGAATCTAGGGAGGATTATTTCATTAGCCTTGTCAGCTTTAGCATGAGGTGATGTTAAGAAAGGAATTAGCAACCCTGGGGACTCTTAAGGGAATAAATAAATATTTTAATATAAAATGTAAGACATTTCAGTAAGGCCCAGCATGGATAACCCACTACTGTCATTCTGATGTTCTTATGGTTGGAAGTCAAATAACTAAAAATAAAAAAAAAAACAAAAACAGTCCTGGTTATTATTAAAAGAGCAAAAATACATATAACTTTCCAAATTATGATTTGTATAGGTGCTGCTGGCCTCAAGGCCCAGCAATGTGGTGGGCTCGGGTAGAACCTTCTCAGGCCGACCGGGGCCTGGGGCGGAAGGTGGCTTCCATATACCTGGACAAGGAAAGAGGAACCCGAGTAGCTATCCTCTGGCTGGGCATCTGTCTTTCCTGGTGGGGCAGGTAGGAAGGACGGGGGGCTATAACTCCTAATCTGTAAGTATCCTCCAGAGTTAAAGTAGGAATCTATCCCAGGGATGGCAGAAGGGAGTATGTTTTCACCACATCAGAGCTGAGCAGATTCTCAGTCAGCTACCTCCATTCCTACACACAGGGGTCCATGGAGAGGGTCTCTAACCTGCTGTCTGCCAGCAAGCACCATCCCTTACTCACTAGGAAGTCTTGGGCCTTTGATCCTCAGCTTCCTCACCTGTAAAATGGGGATGCCTAGGCATAGTGTGCTCTGAGGATTCACTGACATGACCCACATGAAGCACTGAGCACAGTGCTCGTGAGAGTTGTCCCCCAGCCCTCTCCTCCTTTCCAACATAGATGAGGGAGGGAATTCTCAATTCTTCTTTAAACAGTGCTAACTGCCATATGCTACAAATTCCTGTTTGCTATGGGTTTATGAAAAGCTGAGAAGTATGATTCTTTTGAAGAGAACCACACCCAGTTTTTATTTCCTCTAATTTTCTCTGTGACATTGAGAACACTCCTGGTCTGTCTGACCCCTTGTTACCTGGAAAACTTAGTCCTCACAGTGACTTGCCACTCTGTTGTTTGCTGCCTCTGATTTTCTGAGGTGGCTGAGGCCCTGTAGAGTGGTGAACCACTCAGGGATTTTTGACCAAATGCCTTCTTTTTCCAGAAAAGTGTGTCCATCTACACAGCTATATGGGATTTTTTGTTATTACACAGCCTGGCTTCCCTGGGCCTGAGGTGTCTCTTACAGGCACCTGACTAAAGTGGATGAATCAGTGTTCTTCCCCATGAGTTGTTCTGGAATTGGGGAAGAGCGATGAGAAGCAATGAAATATAGCTCAAAATCTGCGGACAGCCATCTTGCTAGCCATTTGGTGGAAAACAGGCTGCAATGAGAGAGAAAAAAGCCACACACAGAGAGAAGCTGAGAGCAAAGACACAGGGAGAGTTCAGTCTAGTCAGTCCTTGACTTTCTAATCCCAATTTCCTAGATGCCCACCACATCCCTCTCCTCCCTACAGTTTGGGTATTTCCTTCCTTGGATTCTTTCAGTCAGAGAATTCTCTTTTTGTCACTTGCAACCAAAAATTCTGACTTGGAACACCTTTTTGTTCGACCTAAACACTCCTCATGTTGATTCGGGATGGCACAGTTGTCTTTATTTTGTTTTGTTTTATTATGATAAGAACACTTAACACGAGATCCATCTTCTTAAAAAATCTCTCTAAGCCTACAATACAGTATTGTTAACGATAGTAACAGTGTTGTACAGCAGATCTTTTGAACTATTCATCTTGTACAACCAAAGTTTATGCCCAGTGATTGGCCACTCCCCATTTCCCCCTACTCTCAGTCCCTGGCAACCACCATTCTCTTCTTTGATTCTATGAGTTTGACTATTTTTTTAAAATAAAAACAATCTCACAGCATTTATTGTTCTCTGGTAATAACATAAGTGTAATCAAAACAATACAAACAAATGTTTTAGAACTACATTCTCAACAGAGGACATCTAGAAAAACAAACTACATGGCCTTCTCAAGAATTTCTCACTTCATTGATCATTTCTAGTTGGAGACACTTTATTTTTTTTTAA
>NW_027695847.1:0-352 GCF_054177405.1 Leptonychotes weddellii | reverse complement strand
GGCAATGAAACTCCAGCAGTTCCCTATCTATTCTGCCATCTAACAGGCAAGCTGTTGACAATATCGAACTTTACCTGAGCCCTGTGCACCCAGAAAACCGCCGTGGTGAAGAAATCCCCCCAACCTTTTGTTTTCTGAAAAGCTGTGTTCTAGGAAACAGCTTACCTCAAAGAATTACCTTTCCCCATGTGACTTAGATCACTCCCCATTCTTTCTCAGGACTCCCTTGTTTACCTGTGGCAAGGCCAGACACAGACCCTGAACCTGGTGAGATTAGAAATGTTTGTCTCAGGCGCCTGGGTGGCTCAGTTGGTTGAGCAACTGCCTTTGGCTCAGGTCATGATCCTGGAGT
>NW_027695846.1:0-352 GCF_054177405.1 Leptonychotes weddellii | reverse complement strand
GAGTCATGTGGACACCACCCAAACTACAGTCCCCTGGGATGGGTGTCCTGTTTGTTTCTCCCATATCACCCCACCGGCCTAGGAGAGGGCTCTGCATACAGTAGGTATTAATATTAAATAAAAGCTGCACATTTTGTTGGATATTAATAGTTCTATACCAGCTTTATTTTGGTTAATATTTTCTTTGTGTATCTTTTTATAAACCTTTTCCTTGGGCGCCTGGGTGGCTCAGTCGGTTAAGCGACTGCCTTCGGCTCAGGTCATGATCCTGGAGTCCCGGGATCGAGTCCCACATCGGGCTCCCTGCTCGGCAGGCAGTCTGCTTCTCCCTCTGACCCTCCTCCCTCTCATG
>NW_027695845.1:0-352 GCF_054177405.1 Leptonychotes weddellii | reverse complement strand
GACTGCCTTCGGCTCAGGTCATGATCCTGGAGTCCCGGGATCGAGTCCCGCATCGGGCTCCCTGCTCGGCAGGGAGTCTGCTTCTCCCTCTGACCCTTCCCCCTCTCATGCTCTATCTCATTCTCTCTCTCAAATAAATAAATAAAATCTTTAAAAAAAAAAAAAAAAGGTGAGTCAGATGCTGCCTTAGTCTGTTCCAGTTGCTATAGCAAAATACTATAGGCTGGGTGGCTTGTAAACAACAAACACTTTCTCATGGTTCTAAGGCTAGGAAATCCAAGATCAAAGCCACAGCAAATTCAGTGTCTGGTGAGAGCCCACTTCCTGGTTTATAGGTAGCCAACGTTTTATG
>NW_027695844.1:0-352 GCF_054177405.1 Leptonychotes weddellii | reverse complement strand
GAGGAGTAGGAGAGCTGGATTTCGTCTGGTCCCAGGAATTCAGCTGGATAGGGATCAAACCATTCTGAGCACCTACGAACTCAACAGGAGATCAAAGAAAAGAATAGCAATAACTCTCTGAACAGAAAAGTGACCACTTTCTGGAAGGTAGGACGTGCAGAGAAGTGAATCCGAGGCGACATTCGGGAGGATAGACGGCGGGGGAGGGGGCCTCCGTCGGTCACTTCTGGCAAGTGATAGAGCAGCAGAGCACAAAATCAGAACTTTTAGAAGTCGGCTCCGCTGAGGGATGTCGCTCCAGTGGCTAAGCGGGGGGTGGAACCCTCGTGGGACAGTGTGGTCTCAGGACCCT
>NW_027695843.1:0-352 GCF_054177405.1 Leptonychotes weddellii | reverse complement strand
TGTTTTTGGCTCCTGGCTTTACTAACAATAGTGGGAATTGCGTTGAAATCACCCTTGAAGTTCCCTCCATTTTTGCATGAAATAGACCTGAAAATGCTTATATCAGAACAAAGAAACGCTGAAAACCAATGAGATAAGTCACTAATGTAAGAGACCACAGAAAGGCCTGGGTGTACTTTGGTGGCTGTGGTGGGACCAGCACCAGCCTACGGGCTTGCAGACCCAGGACGGGCGGCTGGGAGGGGGTCAGCCGAGCAGTTTTCTGCACAGAAGGGGTGACTCTTTGCAATGGCCTGAGTATTTCATGGCAGTGGCCTTCTTCTCGACACAGAGAAGCAAAAATCCCATTTGC
>NW_027695842.1:0-352 GCF_054177405.1 Leptonychotes weddellii | reverse complement strand
TGAGCACCCATGAAACCAGCCTGAGATGTAAGAAGATCTGGATCTCTAAAAACAGAATATCGCAGGCAGTTGGTTTTGAGGTATGAAGTGGAGAGCCGTGATTCTGTGGGCAGATATTGGAGGATAAATGGAGGCAGGAGGGTGCCTGGACGTGGGGATCCTACACGGCTGGTGAGTGACAGCCTCGCGCGCTGCAGACGGGGCACAGACTTGCAGACCGGTAGCGGTGGGGAAAGGACTTTAGGGCAGCCCCCAGGGGGGAAAACCAGACCGGCGGTGTCGCACACATGTGAACTGCAGGCCCCCTGGACAGAAACTGGAGCAACAGTCATGCGCACGCGAACTGCAGGCT
>NW_027695841.1:0-352 GCF_054177405.1 Leptonychotes weddellii | reverse complement strand
TTGCACAATTCACAGCAATAACTAAGCAATTTTCTAATTTTCTACCTTTTTTAGCCTGCTTTTATCCTTCAGGTATGTCTCTGACCAAATGGGACATCCTGTCCACTTACTCCCTATAAAAATCAGTAGTGATGCATGAGAATGAGCTTATTTATCATCAGTCCAGTGAGAAGCAGATGTCCTGTGTTGGCCTCTAATATTAGACCCTAGGTTAATTGTTGCCTGCACCATTTGGACATATTTCAAAACTTCTTTGTTATCTGTCCTCTTCATGGTATGGGGATAATAGTTGTACCTCGAGGTAGCTGTAGATGACTGAATAAGATGATGTAGTGAATACAGAGTTTAGCAC
>NW_027695840.1:0-352 GCF_054177405.1 Leptonychotes weddellii | reverse complement strand
GTGTATGCACACACAGCACACACATACCATCGACAGTCCCCAGCAAGGCCCCAGCTGTAAAGAAAGTGCCACAAAGCCCTGATATGCGGGCTGTGGTGGTCGCACGCTGCCTACAGCCGCGCTGGCCTCCTGGGTCAGACATGAAGCCAGCAGGCGAGTCTGACCTAGGGTGACAGAAAGAGAGGGGAAGGAGGGGAAAGAGAGCAGCAAGTTTATGGCTACGGCCCACCGCTGCCCAGTAAAACAGCTAATAAAGTGCCACCTGATCTCGGCCCAAAGGCTCTATTGGATGAAAAAAAGGGGGGAGGCTCAGAAGCATGTGCAATCCAGTCCCCTCCTCTCCACTGTCACC
>NW_027695839.1:0-352 GCF_054177405.1 Leptonychotes weddellii | reverse complement strand
TTTCAAAGAAAATTAAAACACTAATTCTTAAAAGATATATGCACCTTTATGTTCAATGCAGCATTATTTACAATAGCCAAGATATGGAAGCCACCTAAATGTCCATCAATAGATGAGGGGATAAAGATGTGATGTTAGATAGATGATAGATAGATAGATAGATAGATAGATAGATAGATAGATAGATAGATAGATAGATAGATAGATGATAGATGATAAATAGATCGATCTGGAAAATGCAAACTAATCTATGATTACAAAAAGAAGATCAGTGTTTTCTTGGGTATGGATGGGGAGAGGCAGGAGGAAGGGATTATAAAGAGGTACAAAGATCCTTTTGGGTATGAGGGAA
>NW_027695838.1:0-6619 GCF_054177405.1 Leptonychotes weddellii | reverse complement strand
ATTATTTGTTTTTTGGGTGTTGAGTTTGGGAAGTTCTTTATAGATCTTGGATATCAGGCCTTTATCTGTAGTGTCATTTGCAAATATCTTCTCCCATTCTGTGAGTTGCCTCTTTGTTTTGTTGACTGTTTCCTTTGCTGTGCAGAAGTTTTTATTTTGATGAAGTCCCAAAAGTTCATTTTTGCTTTTGTTTCCCTTGCCTTTGGAGATGTGTCTTGAAAGAAGTTGCTGTGGCCAATGTCAAAGAGGTTACTGCCTATGTTCTCCTCTAGAATTTTGATGGATTCCTGTCTCACATTGAGGTCTTTCATCCGTTTTGAGTTTATCTTTGTGTGGTGTAAGAGAATGGTTGAGAAATGAATGGACAAAATAATGTAAGATATATATACACACAGACACATTTATATAAACACACATATATATGAATGCATATACATATACACACACATGCATGCACACTAACAGATACACACAGTGGACATTATACAACCAAAACAAGAAGGAATTCCTGTGTTTTGCAACACGATAAACCTGAGAGACGTTATGCTAAGTGAATTGATTTAGAGAAACATGAATATTTTATCTTATCACTTATATGTGAATCTTAAAAAAAGTCACACTTATACATGCAGAGAATAAAATGGTGGTTGCCAGGGGCTGTGGAATGGGAAAAAATGGGTACATTTTGGTCAAAGAGTATCATCTTTTAATTATAGGATGAATAAATTTTCCATTTGTAATGACATGGATGAAACTAGAGGGTTTTATGGTAAGCAAATAAGTCAATCAGAGAAAGACAATTATCATATGATCTCACTCAGATGTGGAATTTAAGAAACAAAACAGAGGATCATAGGGGAAGGGAGGGAAAAATAAAACAAGATGAAATCAGAGAGGGAGACAAACCATAAGAGACTCTTAATCATGGGAAACAAACAGGGTTGCTGGAAAAGAGGGGGTGGGGGACGGGGTATCTGGATGATGGACATTAAGGAGGGCATGTGATGTAATGAGCACTGGGTTTTATATAAAACTGATGAATCACTGAACTCTACATCTGAAACTAATAATATATGTTATTTGAACTTAAATTTAAAATTTTTTTAATTAAAAAAATAATCATACACTACAAAGACTTCAATACCCACATCACAACCCTAAAAAAAAAAAAATAAGTTTTCAGGATGTAATGTGAAGTAAGATTGTTGTCTGTAATATTTTATTGTATCTTTGAAAACTTATTAAGAGAGTATATTTTAAGTGTTCTTAGCAATAACAATTAACTAACTATGTGTGGTGATGGACATGATAACTTGATTATTTCATAATACATGTATATATAATAATTTCCATATATATATATATGAAATTTTCACATTATTCACCTCAACTATTTTCAATTTCATTTCTAAAATTTTTACTTCAATAAATCTACAGAAAAGAAATTTAAATGAGTTTCTCATAGCTGGCATATAGTTGGTACATTTTTAAAATCCAGGGACACCTCCATGGCACAGTTTGTTGGCTGTCCGACTCTTGGTTTTGGTTCAGGTCATGAACTCAGGGTCGTGATCTCAGGGTCATGGGATTGAGCCCCACATCAGGCTCTTCACTCAGTGTGGAATCTGCCCGAGACTCTCTCTCCCTCTCCCTCTTTCCCTTCCCCCCCCACCTAAAATAAATAAATAAACCTTTAAAAAAAATAAAAAATCCATTCAGCCCCTCTCTGTCTTTTGATTAAGGGACTTTAATCCATTTACATTTAAAGTGAATAAATTACTATTGCCATTTTGTTGATTGTTTTGTTATTTTGTAGTTCTTTTCTCTGTTCCTCTCTTGCTGTCTTCCATTTTGTTTTGTTGATTTTTGTATTGATGCACTTTGATTCCTTTGTTTTGCTTTTGTCTGAGTTCTATAGTTTGTTTTACTTGCAGTTAACTTGGGCTTACATAATATTTCATATACCTATTACAGTCTAACAATTTAAGTTCAATTACATACAAAAACTCTGCTTTAGTTTCTCCCCCTTTATGTTATTGTTGTCATAACTTACATATGTTAATATTATAGATCTTTAAACATATATAATTATAGTTATTTTTAATACTTTTGTATTTTAATTATATCCTTGAATTAAAGTGATTTCCCCACCATCATTAAAGTAATAGTATTCTTTATTTATCTTTTTACTTACTTTTACTAACGAGTTTTATACTTTCTAAAGCTATTATGGTGCTGTTCAGCATCCTTTCATTTCAACTTTGAGGACTTCCTTTAGTGTTCCTTGTAAGAGTCTCTTATGGTTTGCTTTCTCTTCTCTTTTTTATGAGTCTGGCTAGAGGTTTATGAATAATGTCTAGTGGTGATGAACTACCTCAACTTTTCTTTGTCCTGGTGTGTCTTTAAGTCTTACTCATTTTTGATGGAGAATTTTGCCAGATATGATATTCTTAGTTGGCAGTTTTTAAAGAATTTTATTTTTCCTTTCATTATAGTTTTTAATTGATAAAAATATATGGCTATGAAGAGAGAGCTTGTTTGTTAACATAAAATTCTAATTCATCCATTGTGATGAATTCTCTCACTTTTCATCTACATACCAATATACTGTTTTTTGTTTTTTTATAAATTTGTTATTATGTTATGTTAATCACCATACATCATTAGTTTTTGGTGTAGTGTTCCATGATTCATTGTTTGCTTATAACACCCAGTGCTCCATGCAATACGTGCCCTCCTTAATACCCATCACCAGGCTAAACCATCTCCCCATGCCCTCCCTTCTAAAACTCTCAGTTTGTTTCCGGAGTCCATAGTCTCTCATGGTTCGTCTCCCCTCTGATTCCCCCCCTTCATTTTTCCCTTCCTTCTAATGTCCTCCATGCTATTCCTTTTGTTCCACAAACAAGTGAAACCATATGATAATTGACTTGTTCTGCTTGACTTATTTCACTTAGCATAATCTCCTCCAGTTCCACCCATGTTGATCCATCAAAATCCTAGAAGAGAACATAGGCAGTAGCCTTTTTGACATCGGCCACAGCACTTCTTTCAAAACACGTCTCCAAAGTCAAGGGAAACAAAAGTGAAAATGAACTTTTGGGACTTCATCAAAATAAAAAGCTTCTGCACGGTAAAGGCAACAGTCAACATAACAAAGAGGTAACCCATGGAATGGGAAAAGATATTTGCAAATGACACTACAGATAAAGGCCTGATATCCAAGATCTATAAAGAACTTCTCAAACTCAACACCCAAAAAACAAATAATCAAGTCAAAAAATGGGCAGAAGACATGAACAGACACTTCTCCAAAGAAGACATACAAATGGCTAACAGACACATGAAAAAATGTTCATCATCATTAGCCATCAGGGAAATTCAAATCAAAACCACATTGAGATACCACCTTACACCAGTTAGAATGGCTAAAATGGACAAGGGAAGAAACAACAAATGTTGGAGAGGTTGTGGAGAAAGGGGAACCCTCTTACACTATTGGTGGGAATGCAAGTTGGTACAGCCACTTTGGAAAACAGTGTGTGGAGGTTCCTCAAAAAGTTAAAAATAGAGCTACCCTATGACCCAGCAATTGCACTACTGGGCATTTACCCCAAAGATACAGATGTAGTGAAAAGAAGGGCCATATGCACCCCAATGTTTATGGCAGCAATATCCACAATAACCAAACTGTGGAAAGAACTGAGATGTCCTTCAACAGATGAATGGATAAAGAAGATGTGGTCCATATATACAATGGAATATTACTCAACCATCAGAAATGATGAATACCTAACATTTGCATCAAAAGAACTTTAAATATATCATTTCACTCTTTTCTGGCCTTCAAGTGTTGTTTTTGTGTTATTGTTTTGCTTTCATGTTTTTATTTAACTTCTAGTTAATTAACGTATGTGGTAAAATTGGTTTCAGATATAGAATATAGTGATTCATCACTTACATATAACACCCTGTGTTCATCACCACAAGTGCCCTCCTTAATACCTATCACCCATTTAGCCCATTCCATACCCACCTCCCTACATCAACCCTCAGTTTGTTCTCTATAGTCAAGAGTCTCTTATGGTTTGCTTTCTCTTCTCTTTTTTATGAGTCTGGCTAGAGGTTTATGAATAATGCTTATCTTTTCAAAGAACCATCTCCTGGTTTCATTTATCTGTTCTACTGTTTTTTTATTTAATCTTTAGCAAATATTTATTTTTATTTATTTTTTTATTATGTTAAGTTTTTTTTTGTTTGTTTTTTAGTTTCTATATCATTTATTTCTGCTCTAATCTTTAATATTTCTACCCATCTGCTGGTTTGGGTTTTTTTTTTTTTTTCATCTTTTTCTAGCTCCTTTTGGTGTAAATGTTGGTTGTTTGAGATTTTCCTTGCTTTTTGAGATAGGCCTGTATTGCTATAAACTTCCATCTTAGAAATGTTTTTGCTGCATCCCAAAGGTTTCAGGCCTTTGTTTTTTTCATTTGTTTCCATTTACTTTTGGGTTTCTTCTTTGATTTCTTGGTTAACCTATTTATTGTTTAGAGGCATGTTATTTAATCTCCATGTATTTATGGTCTTTCCAAATTTTTTCTTGTGGCTGATTTCTAAGATCAAAGTATTTTTGTCAGAAAAGATGCATGATGTCATCAAGCTTGAATTTTGGGTCTTGTTTTGTGTCCTAATATGTGACCTATTGGAAAATGTTCCATGTGCGTTTGAAAAATTTTGTATTCTGCTGTTTTAGGATGGGATGTTCTGAATGTATTGTTAAATCCATCTGGTCCAGTGTGTCATTCAAATCTCTCTTTCCTTGATTTTTCTGTTTGGATGATCTGTCCATTGATGCAAGTGGGGTGTTAATCTCCAATACTATTATTGTATTATTATTGATTCATTTCTTTATGTTTGTTATTAACTGTTTTATGTATTTGGGTACTGCCATGTTGTGTGCATAAATATTTACAATTGTGATGTATTCTTGTTTGATTGTTTTCTTTATGATTATATACTGTCCTCATTTGTCCCTTCTTATAGTCCTTGTTTTAAAGTCTCTTATGTGATATAAGTATTGCTACCCCAGGTTTCTTTTCATATCCATTTGCATGATAAATATTTCTCTATCCTCTCGCTTTCAGTCTACATGTGTCTTTAGGTGTGAAATGAATCTCTGTCTTTTGATCAGAGCATTTAGTCTATTTATAATCAAAGTAATTATTGGAGGGGGAAAGATGGCAGAGGATTAGGGGACCCTATTCCAACTCGCCCCCAAATCTGAGCTGGATATCTACCAGGCCACTCTGAACACCCACAAAATCAGCCTGAGATGTAAGAAGATACATCAGGATCTCTACAAACAGAATATCGCGGGTGGTTGGTTTCGAGGTATGAAGCGGGGAGCTGTGATTCTGTGAGTAGTTATTGGAGGATAAACGGAAGGGGGTGGGAGATGAGCCATTGGGATCCTACACCACCCCAGTGAGCGTATAACCTCCCACGCTGGGGACCGGGAACAGATTCGCAGACTGGTAGTGATGGGGAAAGGACTTTAGGGCAGCATCCCTGACAGAAACCCAGAGTGGGGCCGTGTGTGTGAACTGGGGGCAGCTGGAGGTTTTAGAAGCACAAAGGGCAGAGACGTGCCCAGACCTGGAGGCGAGGACTGGGAGCACTGCTGAGGGGCACACAACCCAAGACACTGCAGTTTATAGCAGCACATAAAGAAACAGAGATAGTGTGGCCTGGAGAGCTCACTGAAGAACAGACTGCAATCTCTCTGCTCTGAGGCAGAGGGTTGGAAATGGTCCTTTCTGCTCTGACTCTTGGAAGAGACATGGAAAGCTGCCAGGGAAAGCTGCCAGAGAACAAAAGTCCCCCAAAACCGGTTTTCACTGAGCCCATCCCCTGCCAGAGGGGGCATGGCAACTCTGCCTAAACAGGGTTGCCTGAGTAACAGTGCGAGAGGCCCCTCCGCCAGAAAATGTGCTGGGAAAACAGAGGCCAGCAACCCTAAGTTCCCTAGAAAACAGGTGCATCTTACTTGGGTTCTGGTCAATAATTTGGACACTAACATTCCCTCAACCACCCCTCAACAGAATGACCAGGAGGAGGAACCCCCAAAATAGGAAAGATTCAGAGACTATGACTTATGCCACAGATTTACAAACTAATTCAGATATAATCAAGATGTCGGAGATGGAATTCAGGCTAGCAATTGTGAAGACAATAGCTAGAATGGAGAAATCAATTAATGCCAACATAGAGTCTCTAAGGGCAGAAAAGAAAGCTGAATTGACAAGACTTAAAAATGCTATCAATGAGATCCAGTCTAATCTAGGTAATCTAACAGGTAGGGTAAGCGAGGCAGAAGACCGAATTAGTGACTGAGAAGACCAATTAATAGACAAAAAGGGAAAAGAGGAGGCCAGGGAAAAACAACTCAGAATTCATGAAAATAGAATCAGAGAAATAAGTGACACCATGGAAAGTTCCAATGGCAGAATTATTGGAATCCCTGAGGTGGTGGAGAGAGAGAGAGGACTAGAAGATATAGTTGAGCAAATCATAGCTGAGAACTTCCCTAATCTGGGGAATGAAATAAACATTCGAGTCCTAG
>NW_027695837.1:0-352 GCF_054177405.1 Leptonychotes weddellii | reverse complement strand
TATTTCATGTAAGTGGAATTATACACAATTTGGCCTTTTGTGGCTGGCTTATTTCCCTTAACTTAATACCTTCAAGATTCACCCACTTTGGAGCATGTCTCAGAATTTCATTCCTTTCACGGCCGAATATTCCATTATACGTACATCTACCACATTTTGTTTATCCGCTCATCCGTTAAGGAACATTCAGGTGTTTCCCTTTTGGCTACCGTGCAAATGCAGCTGTGAACACGGGTGTCCAAACACCTGTTTGAGTCCCTGCTTTCAAGTCTTCTGTGTGTATATCCAGAAGTGGAATTGCTGGACTGGATGGTAACTCTGATTCATCTGTCTGAGGAACTTCCATTCCATC
>NW_027695836.1:0-352 GCF_054177405.1 Leptonychotes weddellii | reverse complement strand
GGTTGCTGGAGTGGGGGGTGGGGTGGGAGGGATGGGGTGACGGGGTGATAGACATTGGGGAGGGTATGTGCTATGGTGAGTGCTGTGAATTGTGCAAGACTGTTGAATCACAGATCTGTACCTCTGAAATAAATAATGCAATATATGTTAAGAAAAAAAAAAAAGAAGAAGAAGAAGATAGCAGGAGGGGAAGAATGAAGGGGAGGAAATCGGAGGGGTAGACAAACCATGAGAGATGATGAATTCTGAAAAACAAACTGAGGGTTCTAGAGAGGAGGGGTGTGGGAGGATGGGTTAGCCTGGTGATGGGTATTAAAGAGTGCACGTTCTGCATGGAGCACTGGGTGTTATG
>NW_027695835.1:0-352 GCF_054177405.1 Leptonychotes weddellii | reverse complement strand
TCTTACCTCACAGAAATTCTTGACTCTTCTTTCCTATGAGGAAATATTTACTGAGCATAGTGATGATTTAAATAACCTTTATTCTTCCTAGTGACTGAACGCACCCATCTTCCTACCGACAAAGCTTCAGTATAAATAAATCATGGCCATATTAGCCCAGAAATAACACTAAAGAACGCTGAGCCTTCCTAACATGCCCGAAAGTGACTACTGCTCCCGAGAGGCATTTGTCAAGTCCACGCTCGGAGATGCAGGGGAGGGACGCGGCACAGAGGATCACCGTCCTCCCTCCCTGGGAATCACAGGTGGACAGCGACACCGTTATCCCGGCTTGTGTCCCACACTGTAAAGT
>NW_027695834.1:0-352 GCF_054177405.1 Leptonychotes weddellii | reverse complement strand
CTTCTATTCATTATAGTACTAAAAGCCCTAACAAGAGCAATTAGGCAAGAAAAAGCAATAAAAGACATCCAAATCAGAAAAGAAGAAGTACGAAAAAAAAAGAAGGAAGGAAGGAAGGAAGGAAGGAAGGAAGGAAGGAAAGAAAGAAAGAAAGAAAGAAAGAAAGAAAGAAAGAAAGAAAGAAAGAAAGAAAGAAAGAGAAAGAAAAAGAATGGAGAAAGAAAGAAAAGAAAAGAAGGACAATTGTCTGTTTGCAGATGACATGATCTTTTACAGAGAAAATTCTAAAGATTTGACAAAAAAAACTGTTAGAACTAATAATCCAATTCAGTAAAACTACAGGATATGAAAT
>NW_027695833.1:0-352 GCF_054177405.1 Leptonychotes weddellii | reverse complement strand
TAAATTGATCATTGTTTTTTGGGTATAAATCTAAAATAGAAGTGTATTGTTTGTTGACAGATGAATGGTTAAAGAAAGTGTGATTATCTATCTAAATATATATATTTTTTTCTCTATAGATATAGATGTATGTATCTATACATAGATATTTATAGAGAGAGAGAGAGAGAGAAAGAAAAAGAGAGAGATGATATTATTTAGCCTTAGAACAGAAGGAAATCCTGCTATTTGTGACGACATGATGAATCTGAAGGACATTACACTAGTGAAATAAGCCAGACAGAGAAGGACAAATACTGTATGGCATCACTTACGTGTGGAATATAAAAAGTCTAACTTATAGAAAGAGAGT
>NW_027695832.1:0-352 GCF_054177405.1 Leptonychotes weddellii | reverse complement strand
TTTTTTTTTTTTTTAAAGATTTTATTTATTTATTTGAGACAGAGAGAATGAGATACAGAGAGCATGAGAGGAAGGAGGGTCAGAGGGAGAAGCAGACTCCCTGCCGAGCAGGGAGCCGGATGCGGGACTCGATCCCGGGACTCCAGGATCATAACCTGAGTCGAAGGCAGTCGCTTAACCAACTGAGCCACCCAGGCGCCCCAATAAATAAAATCTTTAAAAAAAAAAAATATGACTCAAATTTTTGGTGTGTCTGACTTCCTGTGTATTTGAGTTATTTAAATCTAGTTCATTTATTTTAAAGAATGACTTACAGAAAACCAAATCTTGGGGAAAATGATAATCAGATTTA
>NW_027695831.1:0-352 GCF_054177405.1 Leptonychotes weddellii | reverse complement strand
GATTTCCCCCCCACCCCAAATCCGGGGGTGGGGAAGAAATGCAAAAGGACAATAGGACCGCGGCCTCTTAGAGAAACTCCAGGCTTGTCTATCGGCAAAAAGCAATTAAGTAGAGGGCCCGATAATGAGTGTTCACGTTTCAGTAAGGTTCCATGTGGCATCTAGTGAGGGACGCGCTCCTGGCTGGCCTCACCACCATGGGGGCAACGTGCACCCCTGCTTGGAGTCCAACTGAGGCAGGCGGGCAAACCCCAAAGACCGTTTCAAAAGTCAGCCTCGGATAAGGAATGGGATGTGGGGGTCGCCGCACGTCCAGGATGGTGGAGGAGGCTCAAAGCCCATGCAAACTGCT
>NW_027695830.1:0-352 GCF_054177405.1 Leptonychotes weddellii | reverse complement strand
GCTTCCCTCAGTTTGGTGTGGAGTGGTAGAGAGCAGAAGGGGAGGTGGCAAGAGAGGGCAAAGGGGCGTCTGAGTTACATCTTGTCCCAGCTCAGCAGTTTGTATGCTGTTTAGATACTGCAAGGTGTCTTGTTTGTTTTTTAGAACTAAATCACAGATTTTATTCACATTTTACCACTTGTTCCACTAATATCCTTTTCCTGTACTAGGATTGAGTTCAGGACCCCACATGACATTTAATTGTCACATCTTCATACTTCCCTTCAACTGTGAGAGTTTCTCAGTCTTTCCTTGTGCTTTATGACCTTGACACTCTTGAAGAGTGTAGGCTAGGTATTTGCAGAATATCCTC
>NW_027695829.1:0-352 GCF_054177405.1 Leptonychotes weddellii | reverse complement strand
ACGAACAGAACTAAAATAAGGACACACAAATACACTGTTAGTGTAAGAGATAGTAGAGGACATGATGCCAATGTGCAACAGTCACATGATCCCAACAAAAATTTAATTGGGTTTTCCCTTTGTCTACGATTGGAATTCAAATTATATAAATCTCATTCTTTTTGCCTTATATGCATATATATCATATATTATTTTATAATAATATATATTATGTAAATATTTGATATATAATATATAGTTATAGTATTTTATAATTAGTTATAATATAATTAAATATTTATATAATATATATTGTTATAAAATATTATCATTTAACAGATGGGGATATTGAGTCAGTCAATGATTAATTATT
>NW_027695828.1:0-6619 GCF_054177405.1 Leptonychotes weddellii | reverse complement strand
TTTATGGTAAGTAGCAGGGGGAAAAATGCATTTATAGATCATTTCTAGGCAAAATTGTGAAGCTAACGACCAACCTATTTCTACCTATGTGCCGTCTCTTTATTTTATTAGAAATGGGAATCATGGCCTCTTGAAAAGAAAAAAAGTCACCGTTCTGCATTTAGCTGTATTCATATATTGCATTTCTGTATTTTTTTTTTGTTTGTATTGTAAAAAAATTCACATAATAAACAATGTTGTGATGTAATAGAGTGTGGGCTCTTAAATACTCTACAGCTGATAGACAAGACTAGAATATGTTTGGGAAGAAACTTTTCAACTTGAATTTGCCTCCTCCACAATTGTATCTCATCTTTTGCATGTTTATTTCATTTGGAATGGTTATGTATTGGTTTTCTAATTTATGAGATATACAGTATCTCTACTCATTACTATCTCATTAATATGTTATTCTTCTCAGAAAAATCCCAACTCATTCACGTTAGGTAAACTCTCATGTCCCTGGAAACAAACTTTTTAACTGGAAAGGAAGTGGTATAATTTCACTAGGTCAAATGATAGAGATTTTAACAATTTAATGCTTTATGGCATTTTAAGTATAATTAATGCAACCCAGTTCATTACCTTAAAAAGTTTCACCATGTTTGTTACTTTTTAAAATTGATGATCCAAGCAGAAGGAAGTAACTGCTAATATTTTTGTTGGCTTCACAGGCTGAAGGATTTAAATAAGTCAGTATGCTTGAAAGATTCTTACTGCTTTTCAAAGATACATAAATCCAAAATGAATAATTATTCATGTTACAGTATCTTGACTTTACATGTAAGTTCACCCCAGAGTTGCTATATTTAAAGTAGATCTCATGAGGCATTAAAAACATGATTTAGGAATACCATAGTAAATATTTATTTTTATTTGATGGCTATCACTAGTTAAAAATTGTCTTGGAAAAGTTTTGTTAATCCTAAAATGCCTTCTGCTGTTGGACAACATAACATGGTATGAGTGGCTTTTTAAAAATAAATTGCCTGTTAGTCCAAGACTAGAATCAGGTGTTCCAGAATAACAGGAGTTTTTTTATTTGTTTTGGTTCCTATGTTAGGAGAGATTGGGTTAACACCTGTAACCAGAAAGGTTTGGTTTTAGGGAGTTAACAACCTATTGAATTTGGAGACTGCAAAATGGAAAACTTTGTATGGACCACCTGCCTAACTAGTGAAGGATTACTCCTAGAAACAGGTCCTCATAGTTACCATTTAAAAGTTCTGTATATTGTGTTAAATTTGTAAGTTACCTTTATTCTACTACCCTAGTAAAAATTTGCACAAATCCTTATCCTTGTCATACCAAGGTTTTACCTGAATCTGATATGGGACCTATACAACCTTACTGGGTCTTTTGATTGTTGACTCCAGGCTTTTCAAGCATATTGAGGGCTATTTTTGCTATATGGCCTCTGGATTTCTGAGAACTGCTATATATGATCACTCATAATACGTGTAACATTGAGGCAGGCATAAGGAAAGGCCAGCTTGTAAACAACAAAACAATAATGCCTACTCTCCATTGTCTAGAGACATTATATGATTGAACTAATTTGGTAACCACAATCTTTCTAAGTATGCAGGATTAGTCAATCCTAGTCCCAGGGGCTTGATTTGGGCACCGCAATGATAGAGTTTTACTGCCACCTAGTGGGATGAATTCTACTTGTCTCGTTATCACGTTCACAAGTAACCAGGGAAGTTGATAAATGAATTGATTGGACATATGGCTTATTTCTGTGTAGCTTAGGTCATACTCTTGAAAGCTGAAGAGATACATACAGATTCCTGCCTCTCAGACTCATTAGTTTGGTGTCGCTCTACCACCTGCACATTCTGAGGACCCTCCCCTCCCCGCCACTACCTTTCGTGCCTTTTACCCTCTTGGAGAAACTGACCTAGTAATGTGGAGGTAGGTGTATAGTAGGTGAGGAAAAAGCAAGAAGAAAGCATATAAGATGGCCTGATAATGCAGCAAGAGGAGAATGTTGACTTAGCAAATCATCTAGATCACTATCTCCAAACATTATCCTGTTTCCTTATTAAATATTTTTCAGCATGTATCCATAATTACAATTGTATAATAAATTGTATGCATGTACTACTATGTTACTGTGAACATTATGAAACAGAATTTTAAAGTGGGGGAAAAAAGTTTAGTATTCAAGCCCCAGTGAATCATGTAGCTCATTCCACTTTGGAAGCCATTGATCTAGGTAGTATGTAGATCATTAATAATTTTGTTGACTCCCCAAGGATGTCCTAGTGAAGACTGCTGTGGTATCCTATTTGATGTGAAAGGAAAAATTATTGTCTCCCACTCCAGCAAATTGAAGTCTTTTCTAATAAAAAGCTCATGAATGTAAACAAAAGTCCCTGTGTTTCATTCAGGATATTTTCCCTACCTCTTTGTAATAATGACAATTATCCATGTATTGAACACTTACTATGTTCCAGATGGTAAGTTAACTAGTTTTTGTGCATTTTCTTCATTTAAACCTTAATAGATACCAGTATCATCCTTTCACAGACTGGAATCAGGCTTGGAGATGTTTAGTGACTTACCTAGGAGACAAGTGACTGGCAGAGCTGGAGTTTGAGCCAGTCTTGGTGATGACATCAGGGCCTATGTGCTTCAGTCTTAGGCCATGCAACCACCTGGTGTGTGCTAGACACTAATCATCTATGTTCAAATCCCATCTCTGTGTGAACTGGGCATGTTACTTTCTGAATATTTGTTTCTCCAGCTATAAAGTAGGGCCCATATTTCCCTTGCTGGTTCAGAGTAAAGATTACATTCTGACTGCTCATGTGAGGGTGTCTGGACCCTGAGAGATTCTCCTTGGATGTTGATGGAAGCAGTGATGCTGGGCCCATGACAAAGAGTATTGTTTTTCCCCAACTTTAAGTGATGGTGCATTTTTAGTAAATTTGCATGGTGCTTTGATAAGTCTCTAGACCTGCTTCTTTGTAGACAAAGCCTTTTGGAGTTACTAAGTGAAGTATGTTTTGACAGTAGGGCACACCATGGAAATAAGGTTATTTTGGTGAAAAGTGGGTTTTTTACAGCGCCAGTAATGGGGGTTATAAAATACATCATTCTTTGCAAGTAATGCTGAGATTGTTTATCGGAGTATCTAATCTCTGACATGGTTAAAAAAAATTGCTTCTTTTCAAGCAAATTGGTCTCCATGATTTCAGATTAATCCATAGAATATTCAAAGTTTAGTGTCAGCCGTTTTCAACAGAAAATAAGGGTTGACAATTTCCTGTGTTCTTTAGAAGCCTTTCAAAGCTTCACAGGAAGAATGAAGACTATTCTTGGCCTGAACATTTGCCCCATGGAGTGCTGGGCCCGGCCAAACAGCTTTGTGTTAGCAAAAGAGGGTCAAGTGAAAGGGGACCTTGTTCTGTGCCAGGCTCTCAAAGGATAGGCTGAAACACCCTTGGCCACACAGAGCCACTGTTCAAGGTGCAGTATTTGGACCTGCCGAAATCTAAAGCCATTCGGGCTTTCTGTAATCCTTTGGGATGGAGAAAGGCAGTAGTGGACGCTTGAGAATAGGTCTGTGAAGACGTGGCATAAGATGGGGAGTTAATGTGGGGATAGTAAGACACTGCCAAGAAATGTCTATTTGTTCTCACTCTCTTCAAAGTAGTCCTGCTTAGCTTCCTAGCTTTTAGGTGTGTTGCAAGGCACAACAGTTCACCCTGGATATTAACAAGGAAACGGACCCCAGAATCCCCCCGGGGTGGGGGGTGGGATGAGGGGCTGGTTCTCACCAAAGTGTGGAGTACTGAACTGACTTGGTCTAGCAAGGGTTTACAACTTTTCTTTTCCTCATTTAATTCCAGTGTCTTTGAATTTCGCTGGTCTCTTTGATATTTAAATATACGCTCCACTAGATTTGCAGGCACAGAAAAGTTCCCTGTATTTTGGATAAGCCAGTAATTTAAGCAACTTGGCAAGTGGTGGGTGAAGTGATGGGTGCCCTGGCAGTCCTTGGTGTTAATGTGAACTTTCCCCCCTGCTTTTCAGAAGTCAAGGAATCTATATTTTGTCCAGTAGTAGTGGAGGGAGCTGTCCATTTTATTTCTAGGGATAAATCTCATGTGATTAAATAAATTTATGGCGTAGCATGGTTACTTTAAAAAAAAGTTCTTTCACCCAGACACCAAAATAAAATCTTCCTGAGATCTTAGGGTTGCTGGGTAGAAGTGCCAGGAGCTCAGGTTGGCATTTTCTTTCCCTAAGTTCCACTTCATTAGTGCCTAGTTAGACTCCACCCTTCAGAGTGAGTTGCTTGGAAGATGGGGTAGAAGTCACCGAAGCAAGCTTACCTTCTGTGATCTCTGCGTTCAGATGGGGTTGGCCCAATTATATATATACCTCATGTCCTGAAGAGGAGATGGGCTTTTTCTCCAGCTTGTACTGTGAGAACAGATGGACTCATCCTACCAAATGAGAATATTGTGACAATATTCAAACTAGGAAGAATACCTGTTTATCAAATGAGGGGAAATTCAGCTGGGAATCCGAGGGAAGGAAACAAAACCAGAGAAGAGTGCAGCAACAAGCATACTGAGTGCCTGCTATGTGCCAAACACAAAGTTCACATAGATTCTCAGTTAAAGCTCAGAATTCTATGATGTGCCTATTTAACCCCTTTTTTAAAAACAAGCAGACTAGGGGTGCCTGGCTGGATCAGTCAGTAGAGCATGCAACTCTGGATCTCAGTGTTGTGAGTTGGAGCTCCATGTTGGGTGTAAAGATTACTTATAAAAAAATAAAATGTTTAAAAAATATGGGGCGCCTGAGTGGTGCAGTTGGTTGAGTGACTCTGTGTTTAGGCTCAGGTCATGATCTCGGGGTAGTGGGATCAAGCTTCGCGCTCAGCGGGGAGTCGGCTTGAGGTTCTCACCCTCACCCTCCCTTTGCCCCCCCCCCCGCTCGCTGTCTCTCAAATATTTAATAATAAAATAAAAAATAAAAAGCAGATTAGAATTTCAATGTATGATTATATAACATTTGTATTAGCTATTGCTACATGCGAAGCAACAAATGCCCCCTAATAAATGCCTTAGTAACAACTATATTTAAATTGTAATAACATTTATTATCTTAGTTTTTATAGGCCAGAAATTAGCAGGGTGGTTCTGGCTGGAGAGTAGCATTAAAGATGTTGACTTTGGGCTATAGTCATCTGAGGGCTTGCCTGGGGCTGGAGGGCCTACTTCCAAGATGGCTCACTCAGATCATTGGCAAGCTGATGTCAGGAGGCCTCAGTCCCTTGCTCCATGGACGTCTCCAGGGGGCTGCCTGAGTGTCCTTGTGACATGGTGGCTGGCTTTCTCCCAGAGCAAGTGATCCAAGAGAGAGCAAGGTACAGGCCCCCAATGTCTTTTATCACCTGGCCTTGGAAGTCACACAATGTCATTTCCACAATATATTTTTGCAGCTCAGCCCTGTTCAATGCGGGAGGCAGCTGTACAAGAGCTAGATTATGAGGAGGCTGCTACCACATTTTATCCATTTTCTGGTTAACAGATGATTTTTACAAATAATGCTGCAGTGAACATTTTGTATACATCTTCTTGCCTAAATATGCAAGAGTTTCTACAGGCTTGTGTATCAATATGAATAAAGCCAGCAAATCTGTGGCTTTGAGCTTCCTAAGCCTCTGTCAAGGTTTCTGGAAGCCATCATGTAGAATGGTTTATCCCCTGCCCCCTTCTCACTCAGACCAGATGTCCCCGCGGGCCTAACCCACAGCCTTCGGTAAGTCCAGGCTTACCTCTTTACAGTCTCTTCTTGACCAGAGAAGAGAGGAGGATCTCTCCCCCTGCCTTAGAGTTTTTCAAACCTCAGAGAAGAACTGCAACAGGCCCAATATGGTGACTGGTACAGATGTGGTCCCTGAGAGGACCACTGTGAGCCAGAGAGCACCTCTGCTCCCTCCACACCTTGTCTTCCCCTAGGGATTATGGGTAAATGAGGTGCCAAGTCTACAGCCAGCCTGGGCCTTTGAACCAGTTCAATTCACCCCCACCCCACACTCCAGCTCTGGGCCATCTGGGGCTTTGCCTACCCTACAACCTTCTTTCCCACACCCAGGCAGCCTCTAAACCTGGCCCTCATGAGACTGCACCTCTCTCCCTTCCCCCTGGCAGCCTGTCCTGGATGTAGGTTTCCACTAGCCTCTACTCCATGGGTCATGGATGCACCCAAAGCCCATCTCACAGCAACCCCATCCCCCCCATGCTCCCCCAGTCTCCCAACCAGGGCTGGATTCCTACTGGTACCCCCAACTGACTGTCAAATAGCCCCTCCCTATTGATTTATTTTTTTCATGAACTTTTTTCTTCTAATTTATAATTTTTGCAAAAGGTACTTTTTTCTGAACTATTTCTGAGTCATTTGTGGCTCCATGCCCCTTATATTAAATACTTAGGTGTGTATTTTTAGAAACAAGGAAATTCCCTTATAGTAACAGTACAATAATAAAAATTTGGTGAAATTTAATGAGCTTTTAATAAGATGAAAACCATTTAAATATCCTTTTTGCTACCTCATC
>NW_027695827.1:0-352 GCF_054177405.1 Leptonychotes weddellii | reverse complement strand
CGTGCGCGCACTCCCCTGCACGGGGGGCCCATCAGAAGCTGGAGGAGACCGTCTCTGGCGGCCGCCGGGGGCTCCTGTGTGAATGACAGCGGGGAGCCTGCAGGCTGAGGTCTTTACACCAGGTTTGCTGCTGTCGTTATTATTCCTGCAGGCTGGGACTGTGAAGGCCGGCTCGGGGATCTGGTGTGGCGGGCTCTCACACATCACCTGCAGCTTCCTTGAGCTTCTGGTTTTGGCAAAGGGAGCCAAGCACCACACAGGCTGAAATGGCTTTCGGTAGCACAAAGATAAAGACAGTGTGCTAAGGCGAGAGCAGCAATCGCTGTCAGGGTCTGAGATCCAAAAATCTGTT
>NW_027695826.1:0-352 GCF_054177405.1 Leptonychotes weddellii | reverse complement strand
GCGGGAAGACTGCTTCTCCCTCTCCCACTCCCCCTGCTCGTGTTCTCTCTCTCTGTGTGTCTCTCTTTGTCAAATAAATAAATAAAATCTTTAAAAAAAAAAAAAAAGAACAAGTTTGAAGGACTTATACTTCTTTTTTTGTTTTTGTTTTTTTTGTTTTGTTTTGTTTATTCTTATGTTAATCCCCATACATTACATCATTAGTTTTAGATGAAGTGTTCCATGATTCATTGTTTGTGCATAACACCCAGTGCTCCATGCAGAATGTGCCCTCCTCAATACCCACCACCAGGCTAACCCATCCTCCCACCCCCCTCCCCTCTAGAACCCTGTTTGTTTTTCAGAGTCCATC
>NW_027695825.1:0-352 GCF_054177405.1 Leptonychotes weddellii | reverse complement strand
GCGCCTGGGTGGCTCAGTTGGTTTTGCCTTCGGCTCAGGTCATGATCCCAGGGTCCTGGGATCGAGTCCCACATCGGGCTCCCGGCTCAGCGGGGAGCCTGCTTCTCCCTCTGACCCTCTCCTCTCTCATGCTGTTTCTCTCTCGCTCGCTCTCTAATAAATAAATAAATAAAATCTTTAAAAAAAAAAAAAAAGAGCAAGAAGCTGTCACAGACCAGAGAACACTGGGGGGACATGACAACAGCATGCAATGTGGTGCCCTGGCTTCCATACTGGAATGAAAAACAAGAGCGCTGGTGGACCAATCAGGTGAAATCTGAATTGAGTCTTGACTTTAGTTAAAGGCTTATGG
>NW_027695824.1:0-352 GCF_054177405.1 Leptonychotes weddellii | reverse complement strand
GGCAGGGGGCAGAATGGAGCTGAAAGGGCCTTGATCCTCTATAGAAGACAGCATTTTTCCTCTTCTTATTCTTTTTTCCTCATTTTCAAGGCCAATGGCTAAGTAGAGATGCAACTGTCCGCCCAAGGAGAGGAAATCTACCAAGCATCCTTAAAAAAAAAAAAAAAAATTTGCTTCCTTTCTTCGGAATCCCCACCTTTATTCCTAGTATCCCAAACATCCCCCAGTGTCCCCAAACATCGGTGATGTATTTAAATTCCCTTGCCTTGGACAACCTTACTAATTTAATCACAACAGAAACATCCATGTTGTCATAGTCCTCGACTCTATCTTTAGAGGAACGCATCAGTCT
>NW_027695823.1:0-352 GCF_054177405.1 Leptonychotes weddellii | reverse complement strand
TCCCGCCCCCCCACCTCGCCCGGCCAAACCCCTCATTCCTCAACACAGCTTTCGCCCGCCCTGTGAAACCAACAGCTCTGGAGTTGATGGTTCTCTCTGCCGAGGCAGTGGGATGGTGCTGCTTCTCGGGGCAAGCCCAGTGTCGTAGGGGCCGGCTGGCGCAGCATGTGGCCGTCCGAGCTGACCCCCCGTGTGGGCACGACTCGCTCAACTTCGGTGCCACAGCACGTGGCACATGGTGGTTCCTGCCGAGGACCTTCACCCCTCGAGACCGCTGCACCTGTGGGTACACGGACCCGGTGACGTCCACTTTGGCGGCTCGGAATATATATTTTTTCTCACTTTCTAGCTC
>NW_027695822.1:0-352 GCF_054177405.1 Leptonychotes weddellii | reverse complement strand
CCGGGGAGAATGCCTGCTTTCCTTCTTCATTATAAGAACAAACAGAGTCCCTCACAGACCTTTGCTGCATGATACTGCATCTACTTAACACATGGGCGGTGCCTATAACGTGCACACTCTGCTGGAGTGATTATGTGGACACACTTGGTGAGGTTATTTATTTATTTTCTTTTCTTTTTTTTTTATTCTTATGTTAATTCCCATACATTACATCATTTGTTTTAGATGCAGTGTTCCATGATTCATTGTTTGTGCATAACACCCAGTGCTCCATGCAGAATGTGCCCTCCTCAATACCCATCACCAGGCCAACCCATCCTCCCACCCCCCTCCCCTCTAGAACCCTCAGTTT
>NW_027695821.1:0-352 GCF_054177405.1 Leptonychotes weddellii | reverse complement strand
TTCTCTCTCTCTCAAATAGATAAATAAAATCTTTAAAAAAAAAAAAAAAGAAAGTACAGTCAAAATTACAACAAAAATTAAAGATAGGAATAATTTAACAAGAAGGTTAGAAAATGAAAGTTTTCAACAGCAAACTACTTTTTCTTATGAATCATAAATTTAAAATTCTACACAAAATTTAGTAAATAAAAGGAAATGTACATCCATGACAAAATTAAGTTTACTGCAGAAAGGTAAGAAGAGCTCAGTAATCAAGAATCTTTCATTAATGACATCAAGATGTCAAAAGAAAAAGAACTACAAAATGTTCATTTGTATGAATGCTAAAATGATAAATGTAAGATTTGCCTTA
>NW_027695820.1:0-352 GCF_054177405.1 Leptonychotes weddellii | reverse complement strand
GGCGCCTGGGTGGCTCAGTCGTTAAGCGTCTGCCTTCGGCTCAGGTCATGATCCCAGAGTCCTGGGATCGAGCCCCGCATCGGGCTCCCTGCTCGGCGGGAAGCCTGCTTCTCCCTCTCCCACTCCCCCTGCTTGTGTTCCCTCTCTCGCTGTCTCTCTCTGTCAAATAAATAAATAAAATCTTTAAAAAAAAAAAAAAGAAAAATACAATTTCAAGTCTAAAATTTCCAACCAGTATCTTCTAGTTGCCAAGTTAACATACATCTGTGTGGTAGAGACAACTTCAAATATTTTTCCCCATTTCATTAAAATTTGTCATTAAATTGAAATTTATTTTTTTTAATTTTTTTTT
>NW_027695819.1:0-352 GCF_054177405.1 Leptonychotes weddellii | reverse complement strand
GGAAGCATAACAATTATCTAGAATATCGCTAATGCATTTATTCCTGCCCAGTGGGAACCAAATAAGCTTCTCTGGTGAGAGCCTTCAGAATAGCTGTCCCTGTGAGTCACTAAATCAGGAATTTGGGATAGAATGAGAGTTGTGAGTTGTTGGGGAAATGTTATTAAAAGCAAGCTGGGGGTGTGGAGTCCCTGCTTTGCTTTGCAGCTCCTTTTGCAGACAGCTCTCTCTCTCTGGCAGTTCTCACTCCCCCTCAAGAGAACACTGAGAAGAATTGACTTGTCCTTCTGAACCACCCTTCTCTTCCACTTGCCTGACTGCCTACCCAGTGCTCCTGGTGTGTTCTGTAATG
>NW_027695818.1:0-6620 GCF_054177405.1 Leptonychotes weddellii | reverse complement strand
AGAGTTAATGGCCATTTGATGGCTACTGGATAAAGCCTGGGCGAAGGGAGAACACTATTTCAACTGAAGAGTTTGTTGAACTGCAGTTATGGAAGGATCCTTAGAGATCACATAATTCAATCACCTCATAGTATAGAAAAGGACACCAAGGCTCCTAGTGGTAAAATTACTTGGGCAAATCATAAAGTTTGGTCTCTTCACTGCCTTCCGATGTTCTTTCTGCTTCTTCAGTTTGCCTCTCAGGATGCTCAATTGCCCCTTCTCTTAAGACAGATTCACAGTTGGAATTCAGAACCTAATTGGTGACTGACATCAATCTGGCATTCATACCACTAAGACTGACCTTCAGCCTGAATTCTCTCTGCATCCATCATCTGGTGTTATTTCATGTGGCTGTCCCTCCAACCAAAACAGTCCTTGAGTGAACTGGGTTTTAAAATTTACCCATAGGGGCCGAAGTTTATATTAGAGTGTGATTTTTCTGTCTTGAAAACACTTAGATCGTAGCCTTTGGAACTTCTGAAGATATTTATTTTACATTTTTCTGTTTACTGAGTGCCTTGACATCTCCCAGACTGATGGTGGGATTCAGTGGGGGCTGATGACATTTCCTTTTTCCATCTCATCTCTGAGAATCAAAGGTGTTCCCCTGGGTAATACTCAAGGCATTACAGCCCACTTGGATGATTGGATTTTTTTTCATAATAAAGTTTATCAATAATATCCATAAAGCCACATCTAGGACCCAAAACATGCTTATAACTGGAAGTTTGAAATATAATGTTAGTCTGCTAATATTAAAATAAAAATGGATCTCAGGAATAATTTTAAAGTCATTTGGTTATTCATGCTGAATCATTGGGAAGTATGAAATGCCGAATATATTAGATAAACATAAACTGAAATTTGAATGTCACACTGATTTATGTTAACCTCCCAAAATCTGAATGAAGAATTTTCATGTTTTTATTACATAATTATACAGTAGAGAACTATGGTGAGTGACTTTTCTAATTTTTTTAGATTATAAAATTGATGAATATTCACTAAAGAAATTTTGAAAATTAAGAAATATTAAAGAAAAGTAATAAAAAAACACACACATCACCATATAGACTATAGAAAGTATTTTAAAATTAATCCAGCACATTTTATTTAAGTTGATGTCACAAGATGCCTGCCTGTCTAGGAGATAAAATGTTGGAGAAGAGCTACAAAAACTGTGTTACTTAACTAGAGGTAAACCTATTTATATATAACTTGTTGTCTTATAGAGGATTTAAGGATGTTAGAGAATTGCATACAGAAAGATAAAAAGATAACAATGGAGTGAGTGGTTGGACGAAAATCAGTGATGGGATCCCCAAATGGAGGAGACAGAGAACATTGTCATCATTACCCGTGTGCCAGCCATGGGTGGTTGAAAAAAGGAACTTGGGCGGTTGCATGAATCACAAAATCCATAATATGCAAAACTCATAAAATATATATGACCTGTATGAGAGTGTCCTAAACAATATACTTATGATATATGTGATGAGAAGCCATTCTTTAAAATGATCCCTTAGCAGAGATGGATGGTTTCTTGCCAAGAAATAATTCATGAAAATCAGTTCTACTGATTTTCTAGTGGTAAATGGTGGGGGTCAATATAATTCAGTGTCAGTACCCCTCCCTCTGCTCATTTGGCTTAATTCACAGAGAGTGCTAGGTTACTCCATGGGCAGTTTAAGCTAGTGTTTAAGGCACCAGCAAATTATTTGTCTATTAAAAAAAGAAAGGCAAATTTATCCAATCAGAAAACCAAGAAAAAAGAGATTTTTATTTTTAGGATTCACTTATGTTTTATGTAATTTTGAAGAATGATTTATTTCAAATTGCCTATGTTCTCAGTTCTTATGGCCTTTAAAGTGTCTAACCTAGCTAGCCCTGCTTTAGGGGCATATCTTAGACTATCCAGAGAAAGGGAAAATAGTTGTTCTTTAAGCAATTGCACTGAGTATTTTTTCTCTTGGTCAAGTTTTGATAACTACTAAATAGCAGTGAGCTTGAGATCACATTTCCTGGCAAGTACCCAGAGTGTAGCTCATCAGACCTATATTCCTTAAAAATAATCAGAGCTGGAGACAGAACAGGTGAAAAGGAGGCCTCTGCCCTCCTCGTGCCCCGCCTCTGCACCAAGGGATCCAGAGGCAGATTTCAAGAAGAACTAATATTCTCTTCAGGCACTCTTTGAATATACCCCATAGCACAGATGGGTAGATAAAAAGTTCTCTGGACTGAAATGGACACCTGATAGTGCTTCTGGTTCTCAGGACTTCAGATTTGGATTGGTATTTTCGCCACTAGCTTTCGTCTCTAGCTTTCAGACAGCAGATGATGGGACTTCTCAGCCTCCATAATTACAGGAGCCAATTCCTTATAACAAATTTCACTTTATCTATCGTCTATCTCCTATCTATCTATCATCTATCTATCTATCTATCTATCTATCTATCTATCTATCTATCATCTATCTATCATCTATCTATCTATCATCTATCATCTAATCATCTATCTCTATCTATATCTATCATCTACCTCTCATCTATTGGTTCTGTTTCTCTGGAAAACCCTAACGTAATACCCTACCTTGTAACAACCGAAATAAATGCTGTATACCACTCACAGAACCCAGAGTAACTCCAGTGATGCCCACTGCTGACTTCCATGTACATTGGTGGGGAAAAGGAGAGACAATACATTTAATGAAAATATAAAGAATACCTGAGTATAATCAATCACACTATTGCCAGAGCTGGAAAGAAGTAAGGTGGGGAGGCATCCTGAAGGATGTAATCTTTGTCTGTAGAATTACATTGAAAATGTGATATTCCATGCTGAATGACTAATGGAGATCAAATGTTAAGATATTCTACTCCTTCCCTGAATTTTCAAATGTAGACACAATATAGCACTAGTACCAGACTAAAGGACAATATGTGGATTACTATTTTACAAGTGTATGCTTACAGCTATCCCCTGATCATGCATAAAAACCACATGTTATTAAAACCTGTTCTAAAACTAAAAACATACTAACTCATTTTCTAGAATTAAAGGATTTTTCAATTGTCTTCCCAAAGTAACACCAGTGTGCTATGTTGAGGGTAACCTCAGTATTCAACTAATGATGCGGGACTTTAAACAGTTATTTGGGAATAGCTTATTTCAGAGAAGCTACCTGGAATATATCCACAGAGATGGAAAATCTTTTCTTAGCAGATAACTCTATATTAATGATTCCAAAACAAAAGGAAGCATCCTTTGCTAGAATATTGCAAGACACAGTGCAGGCAAGTAAAGGAAAACAGTTTTCATCAGTAATACAATGGGTCGCATAAATTTGACGCCACTTGTATAATGCATTGTCTTCGCTGATTTGGATTCCTGCTGCCTGCTTAATAGGCTAAACTAGGGTGACAGAAGGGCACATATCTTTGGTCATTTGTTGGAATTAAAAAAAAACACACAACACAACCGAGTGGTTAATTTGTTGCTATTTTGTCAAATCAATTAACTTAAAAAGATACTGTTGTCAAGGAATGACCTGTGTGCCAATTTCAAGGTCACCATATACAGCAGAACAACTTCCATGGTGCACCTCCATGGGTCATTTTATATTTAGCGCTGCAATTGGCTTTTCTTCTTTCCTTTTATAAATTGTATGAAATTTGGGACAACGCAGGCTGCTGACTCCTTTGCAGGCTGTTTTCATAGATCAGAAATTCCCATTTAGGCACAAAAATATATCTGTGCTTGGCTGGTTATAGTTGCTTATAGGGTCAGCCTTACCCTTGGTGTGCATTGAAAGCCACTGATAATGGTATGATTGGGGAGCAAAAAGAGAGTTCCCTCTTGCAAAGAGGCAGAAAGAACACAGTCTTAGGGTGATATTGTGCTGTTTAAGAACATTCCCTCACTTTCCTCATCTTTATTTATTTTATTTTATTTTTTTAAATTTAATTTAATTTTATTATGTTATGTTAGTCACCATACAATACAACATTAGTTTTTGATGTAGCATTCCACGATTGATTGTTTTCGTATAACACCCAGTGCTCCATGCAGTACATGCCCTCCTTTTTACCCATCACCGGGCTAACCCATCCCCCGCCAAAACCCTCTAACGGGGAAAAAGATTTCTCATTTTAGGGTCATTTACGGATAAAATGAAATAAAACAATTACTTTACATATAGTAGACGCTCAATAAAGACTAATGACTTATATCCAAATAATCATCATCTCCACTAACCTGTGGCGGGTTCTAGAAAGGACCATCTCTGATTGAAACGCCTCTGGGGAATATCTCACATTAGGCCCAAGCAGGCTTTTACATCTCTAGGTCAGTGCACCCATATGCCCCTTTTGAGTCAGCAGCAGAGGGGAACCTAGGGCTGGAGTTAGTGGCCTAGGGCCGAGTTCAGACTTTGGCCATTGTCAACCCTTGTTTAAGACAATAAAGATCAGAGTCTCAAGAAAGGCAGAAACAGTCTCCAGGGTTTGACAGAAGCTGTCTTTGATTGAGAAGGCAGCAGGGCTCTCACTGGGGAGCAGGAATTCATCTCTCTCAATGGGCTGAAACCAGGATGAACCCAGAGATAAAGCCGGAGGATCAGGGGTCACAGGAAAGAGAGGGTAAGGGGGGCGGGGCATGGGTGCAAACTGAGAGCCAGGTAAATGAAGCCACTGGTTCCCACAGTCTGGAGTTGGTCAGGAGTATTGAGAACCAGCTGCTTCATAGGTAGTGATTTAAGAGGTGGCTGTTGCTGTTGGTCTTCAAAGGACCTCAGCCTTGCTGTGCAAAAGAACAACCTAAGCCTCAAGGCCAGCCACCTGAAATCAGGCTTCACTATGGAAAGGAAGAGGAAGGCACTGTCGCCTTCAAGCAGGGGGTACTTAGCCACCTTTAAGAGGGATGACAGGTGCCTAAAGAGAATTTTCACCCATCTCATAAATGGTGTAACACCAGCTTTGTCCATTTACTTGTTATTCAAATTAGATCCAGGCTGAAATATTACTTCCATCGTATTCTGTAAACTAGAAATTGTTTAAGCAATTCATCTCAAATCAGCCATAATTTCATTCTTGTTTACTCAACTTGAGGATGCTTCTCCATGTCTCCATTCACAGATTAAGGTAATGGCTTAAGTTTTTCCACTTCAATTACTGTTGGTTTTCAGATAATGATTTGATTAGTAAAGAATGTGATTTGATGCAGGGATCTTGGTAACAAGTGTTGGGAGATACTTAGAGGTGATACGTTCTTGGCACCTATCCTACAGAAGGCTGGCCCAAGTGGTGTGTCCAGATATAAACCTATATTTAATTATTGATTAAAAAGCCAAAAAAAAAAAAAAAGAAGCGAAAGGGAACAGATGGGTAATCTCAGCCTATAAAATGTCAGGCATTGTTATAGCCTAAAATATGTGATATATGTGTGTACATATGTGTATGTGTATGTATTACATATTATATATGTGTGTTATGTATATATGCATATATGTATATATAATATGTGTATATATGTGTGTATATTTATATATATATAAGTATATATTATATATAATATAAAACATTCTTTTTTATTACAAACTCTTTACTGTCAGGACCTGCATTATCTTTTAGCTATGAGTGTAGTTGGTACCTAATCACCAATTAGTAAATGTTTGTAGAATTAATTAATTATATCCAACATTACAGGTACTTAGTAAAAGTGAACACATAGACATAAGATGCTTATTATCTTCCAGGTATTATTCTAAGTACTTTACATGTATTAACCCATTTTAGTCTCACAAAAATGCTGCAAAATAGGCACTATCACTATTATCCCATGTGACAATTGAAGAAACTAAGGCACAGAAAGTTCAGGTAACTTGCTCAAGGTTGCACAGACAGTTAAAGACAGAAAAGGGATTTCAGCTCAGACAATCTGGCTTTTGTGTCTGTGCTTTCAACTGTTCTGCCATGATACAGAATTTGATGCTATGGTGTTGCTAGACTGGTCTGAAGGGGACCCCTGCAGCAGCCAAAGCCAGTCGGCTTATGAGAATCCAGATGAGTAAGAATAAGCTTCTATTACTTCCTTTTGTGAAAACATGTCGGTGTTGGGTATAAGCCCAATTTAAAATACAACCCATGGGTCAGACACAAAATTCGTTTGAGGAGTCCTGGGATGACACTTCAAGAATTTTTGGTTAGATTCCAGAAGTTAAAACTAAGGTACAATGACAGTTTGTGAGGCTGCTGATACCAACCCACACAACATGTATAAAAGGATTCTGAGGCCATATGTGCTGGGCACAGTGCTAAGTGACCTATCTGCATTGTGTCATTTAATCATCACACACACACACAAAATAACCAACCAAAAACAAGAAGTCAATGCTATTATTTTTGTTTTTCAGATCGGGAAATTGAAACTCAAAAAGGTTAAATAACTTGCCCAATGTCACAGAGTTAGTAAGTAACAGAGCCTGGATTCAAATCCAGTTATATCTGACTTTATTATTATTATTATTATTTTTAAAGGTGTATCTATTTTTGAGAGGGGGGAGGGGCAGAGGAAGAGAGAGA
>NW_027695817.1:0-352 GCF_054177405.1 Leptonychotes weddellii | reverse complement strand
TGCTGCCTGGCTTAGCACATGTAATGAGAATTATGTCTTTCATTTCTATGCCAACTTGAATACATTAGATGCAAGAATAACAGAGTCAGCACTATATCAAGATAGACATGCCTGCAGAAAATAATCTAATGCGTCCTTACCCAGGTGGCATTCAACTTCTAAGCACTGTAACTAATGAACCACAAAAAACTAACGATAGACTACAGTTTTATATTAGTCTCATAAAATTTCATAATTTAAACTATTCAAGCCATTTGTTCTTTTAAGCAGAATTACCTTAAGAGACTGTCCAATAATCTACTTGAGTATGTTTTGCCATTTTGAAAGTAAGCACACAAGGAACATGGAGATA
>NW_027695816.1:0-352 GCF_054177405.1 Leptonychotes weddellii | reverse complement strand
TAGACATTGGGAGGGTATGTGCTATGGTGAGCGCTGTGAATTGTGCAAGACTGTTGAATCACAGATCGGTACCTCTGAAGCAAATAATACATTATATGTTAAAAAAAAAAAAGAAGAAGATAGCAGGAGGGGAAGAATGAAGCGGGGGGAATCGGAGGGGGAGACGAACCATGAGAGACTATGGACTCTGAGAAACAAACTGAGGGTTCTAGAGGGGAGGGGGTGGGGGGATGGGTTAGCCTGGTGATGGGTATTAAAGAGGGCACGTTCTGCATGGAGCACTGGGTGTTATACGCAAACAATGAATCATGGAACACTACATCAAAAACTAATGATGTAATGTATGGTGATT
>NW_027695815.1:0-352 GCF_054177405.1 Leptonychotes weddellii | reverse complement strand
GGGGGGGGGGCGGGGATTGCTGTGTGATCCTGTGTATATAGTATCCCTTCCTGTCTACACCTCATCTTACAGATGTAAAGAGTAAAGAGGCACGGTCATCTGTGCTTGTCCTACTGCAAAAGCCTGTTGGGAGGCTCAAAGTACGTAAAGTAGGTGAAAGTTTTTTGAGACCATGGGGGAGAAAACCAGTTTTTTTCCCCTTTTGCTCCTTTTCCAGCCTTTCTTTCTTTTTCTTTCTTTGAGAGCATAAGCAGGGTGAGGGTCAGAGGGAGAAGCAGACTCCCCACTGAGCAGGGAGCCTGATGACTCTGGATCATGACCCAAGCCAAAGGCAGGGGCTTAATTTACTGAG
>NW_027695814.1:0-352 GCF_054177405.1 Leptonychotes weddellii | reverse complement strand
TATTTGCTCTTAACTAAGGAAACTTTCTCTTAAGACACCAATGATGTACAAAAATAACAAAACAAATTAAAGCATTTAACTTTTCTCTACCTAAACCTTCCAAAATTCAAAAGGTCTCAATATTTCTCCCATGGCAGTCCTAGTCATTTACATATATTCAGTAACAATCTGTTCTCCTTGTAACAGGACACCGTTAAAAACATTGGTTATTTTACCAAGGCTTTAACTGATATGTCATATTTGAGAAGGACATGCATAGACTCAAATTTGACCAAATAGCTTTAAAAATTTTTACACTCTTTGGGGAATCACACATCGTACAGGCATCCCTTATAACCCACAAGGACAAGCC
>NW_027695813.1:0-352 GCF_054177405.1 Leptonychotes weddellii | reverse complement strand
TCGTTTCTGGGCTCCCAGATACTCAGTTGAGGGAAATGACATGAATTAGAGCCATCCACAGTATAAAGTACTGCTGTGTTATCAGCATTCGCTGACATGGAAGATGCCCCACAAAGCCCAGCTCAGTGCAACACATAAAAGCGGTTGGAGAACTGTGTATGTCCCATTCTTACAGGTTGTTTTTTTTTTTTTTTTTTTTAAGATCTATGTATTTCTTAGAGCAAGCGGGGGTGGGGTGAGGGGCAGAAGATGAGAATCCTGAAAAAGACCCCCTGCTGAGCAGGGAGCCCAACACAGGGCTCGATCCCAGGACCCTGAGATCACGACCTGAGACAAAAATCAAGAGTTAGCC
>NW_027695812.1:0-352 GCF_054177405.1 Leptonychotes weddellii | reverse complement strand
GGCCATTCATAAGGTTGTGCAACTGTCTCCACTATGTAATTGCAGAATATTTCATCACTCCCAAAAGAAACCTTGCTCCCATCAGCAGTCCTCCCCACTCTCACCTCTCCCAGACCCTGTAACCACTAGTCTGCTCTCCCTCTCTCCAGGGATTTATCCGTTTTGGACATTTTACGTAAGTGAAGTCATACAGTATGTGGCCTTTTGAACAAATACCAATTTTATGATTCAATGTTTTAAATGTTACGCCCAGTAGTAGCCAAGAAAAAAGGAAGAGAAGGAAGAGGCTGGATGAAGCTGGAGCAGGTGATCAGCAAAGGAGCCCATTACCTGCCCCCTCTGCACGTCAGAG
>NW_027695811.1:0-352 GCF_054177405.1 Leptonychotes weddellii | reverse complement strand
TTCTTAACTGCTCAAGGGCAGAACTACTTGTTCCATAGTTTTAAGCTCTCTCCATTCACAGAGCCACCATTACATTGAGGCTGGCTTTCTAAAGTTCCTTCATATACTCTCTTATGAATGGGTTAGTAGGACGAAGGACAAAGCATAACACTCTTCTTAAAAACTAAAGAGCTACAACCAGTCCTTCCATGTAACATTTCTGTTTATTTAACCAAATCCAGAAGGCAGAGGCAAGAGCTCCTAACCACCTAGACCCTACCCTCCATAACCATGTAGGAATCACACTATTCCTGCATTTCCCCCAAGTTCTTTCTTCAGTTTTGGGACATTGCTAGAGAACTCTCCAGACCAT
>NW_027695810.1:0-352 GCF_054177405.1 Leptonychotes weddellii | reverse complement strand
TCTGCCTTCGGCTCAGGTCATGATCCCAGGGTCCTGGGATCGAGCCCCGCATCGGGCTCCCTGCTCAGCGGGAAGCCTGCTCTCCCTCTCCCACTCCCCCTGCTTGTGTTCCTGCTGTCGCTATCTCTCTCTCTGTCAAATAAATAAATAAAATTTAAAAAAAAAAAAAAGAATATAAGGTTGGATATCCATATCCAGAAGTTCTACCTGATTGATTCTGCTAATCCAATGCATTTTCAGAGTACTTACTATGTGCCAGGCCCTATGCTGGGCTCCAGGGACTCAGAGATGAAACCCTCAGTCCCTGCTCTCATGGAGCTTGTAGGTTTATATGAATCATTTATTCATATGA
>NW_027695809.1:0-352 GCF_054177405.1 Leptonychotes weddellii | reverse complement strand
GTCAGCTGACAATGGCCTTTCACATATAAATGCTCCGTGCGACCCAGCTCGAAGCCTCGACCACCACCAGCACCTGCAGGCTCCCTCCTGGGGTATTCTCTGAGGACACCACTATTCAGGCCACTAGCCCCGTAGATCAATTTCCCTCTTTTTGAACTTCAGGTACATGGAATCATACAGAGTGCTCTCTGTTTCTGGTTTCTTTTGGTCTGTAAGTTACGTTTGTTTTTTCATCCCTGTGTGGTGCTCCAGTGTATGAATATAGAACAATGTGTGCATTCTATTGTTGAAAAACATGTGGGTGAGTTCCAGTTTGGGACTATTATGAACCAAGCTGCTAGGAACGTCCTTG
>NW_027695808.1:0-352 GCF_054177405.1 Leptonychotes weddellii | reverse complement strand
GGCCTCAATTTCCCTGCTGTTGACAAGGGGCTAATCGTGGCCTTTCCCTCGTGGGACTGTATAAGGATTAAGAAGTAAATACAAGCAAAGCACTTTTTTTTTTTTTTTAAGATTTTATTTATGTATTTGACAGAGAGAGATACAGCAAGAGAGGGAACACAAGCAGGGGGAGTGGGAGAGGGAGAAGCAGGCTTCCCGCTGAGCAGGGAGCCCGATGCGGGGCTCGATCCCAGGACCCTGGTATCGTGACCTGAGCCGAAGGCAGACGCTTAACAACTGAGCCAGCCAGGCACCCTCAAATTTTTTTTTAAAAGATTTTATTTATTTATTTGACAGAGAGAGATACAGCAAG
>NW_027695807.1:0-6620 GCF_054177405.1 Leptonychotes weddellii | reverse complement strand
TTTGAAGATTTTATTTATTTAACAGAGAGAGACACAGCGAGAGAGGGAACACAAGCAGGGGGAGTGGGAGAGGGAGAAGCAGGCTTCCCGCAGAGCGGGGAGCCCGATGCAGGGCTCGATCCCAGGACCCTGGAATCATGACCTGAGCGGAAGGCAGACGCTTAACGACTGAGCCACCCAGGCGCCCCGATATGAGGAATTCTTAATCTCAGGAAACAAACTGAGGGTTGCTGGAGTGGTGGGGGGTGGTAGGGATAGGGTGTATGGATGATAGACATCAGGGAGGTTATGTGCTATGGTGAGCGCTGTGAATTGTGTAAGACTGTTGAATCACAGACCTGTACCTCTGACACAAATAATACATTATATGTTAAAAAAAAAGAAGAAGAAGAAGATAGCAGGAAGGGAAAAATTAAGGGGGTGGGTAATCTGAGGGGGAGACAAACCATGAGAGACTATGGACTCTGAGAAACAAACTGACAGTTATAGAGGGGAAGGGGGTGGGAGGATGAATTAGCCTGGTGATGGGTATTAAAGAGGGCATGTACGGAATGGAGCACTGGGTGTTATACACAAACAATGAATCATGGAACACTACATCAAAAACTAATGATGTAATGTATGGTGATTAACATAACATAATAAAAAAAAAGTACTAGATGATGGTAGAGGTTCTCAAAAGATTCTTGATGTGAATCTATGCATTAAAAACTTAATAGTCAAAAATAAATAAATAAAGGAAGCACAGCAGATCACTCAAAACACAATTAAGGGTACCAAAAGCATCCTTATATTTTTTTCATGTTTAGAATGTGATGATATATTGCAATTTTTATGCACCAGGTTAATTTTGCTAATACGTTATCTTTAAGAAATTGGCTTAAAAAAATAAAAAATTGGCTTAAAAAGAGTCTTCAAAGAAACACCAGTATGAAAGAAAATACCAGTACTCCTGAACAAAGAATCAAATATGCCCTCCTGCAAGAAACAAAACATATTTTCCTCCAACTTGTATGTACTTCTCTCAGTAATGTTATAATATAAAAATTAGAATACATTTAACCACATTAAATTAAAATCATCTAAAAAATGGAAAGGATCAAGATGATGATTTTAAAGGATGAATTTGTGTCTATTAGCAAGAAATATAAACATCTTACATTGTGCATTGAAATATTGTCTGATAATAATATAAGTCCTTTACAAAATAACATTTCTTTCTTTTTTTTTTTAAGATTTTATTTATTTATTTGACAGAGAGAGACACAGCGAGAGAGGGAACACAAGCAGGGGGAGGGGGAGAGGGAGAAGGAGGCTTCCTGCGGAGCAGGGAGCCCGATGCGGGGCTTGATCCCAGGACCCTGAGATCATGACCTGAGCCGAAGGCAGACGCTTAATGACTGAGCCACCCAGGTGCCCCCAAAATAACATTTCTTTAGAAAAATGTGTAAAAAAAAAAGAAAAACGTGCAACCATTAGAAACTCAGTTTTGCAAAGATATAACATCATTAATGGCCCAGTTTAATATTGAAGCTGTGAGTGACCTTGAGTTCAAATCCATACAAATTTGTTGTGTTTCCCTGAAAATGTGAAGTACCCACCCATACCTCTGTGAACACTCTGTGCTTCCCAGGGTATTCTGACACACTTTTAAACACTTTAGCTCTGCATTATCAAGCTCTTAAATCTCAGTTTTTGAACAAAAAGATATTAGTAATAGCATTTGTCCCTGAATGTCTACTATATAACAATTCTTTAGTACATTTATTTAAACTTTCAGACCAACAATACAACAATGAAACAAAGAATATTTGACTTAAAAAACCTTACTTTTCCCATTATCCTAGACCACCTTTCCATAATACAGGGCTCTTCCAAGGACAATGTGAGAAGCCACAAGCAAGAAAAATTGATGATTAGAACTCTTAACCAGTAGTAGCCTCCTAATAAAAGCTGAATTTGAAAATACGAAATTTCTGATGAAGCCTTTTGTTTGCAGCTTACCAGTTCCTCATCACTGTACCTAGAAGACCTTTCTCTCTCTCTCTTTTTTTTTAAAGATTTATTTATTTATTTGAGAGAGAAAGAAGAGACACAGAGAGAGCATGAGAGGGAGGAGGGTCAGGGGGAGAAGCAGACTTCCCGCCGAGCAGGGAGCCCAATGCAGGACTCGATCCTGGGACTCCAGTCCATGGACTCCAGGACCATGACAGAGCCGAAGGCAGTCGCCCAGCCAACTGAGCCACCCAGGCGCCCCTATAAGACCTTCCTAAAGGAAGTGAGTGCCAAGTTCGTTGTCTATCTAAAGTTTAATCGACAGTATGGAACAGAGAGTTTCTTTTCTTATTTGTCAGTGAACTAAGAAAATAATTTGTCACTAGAAAGACTTACATTTAGAAATAGTTGACAAGATCTTGTGACAAAACAAAGAACTTTATGAAACACTTGTTTAGCACATGCCTGCATAAGTGGATGAGGACCATATAACGGGAGTTCAGGTAAGGGGATTACAGTAGTAATAATGCCATATTTAAGGCACTTTGTCCAACACTAGATGCCTACCATGAAAATAATAAACTTAATAATAGTTCATGTGCAGATTGACTCTGAAGTCCTCAGTAAATCTTCCCCTCAGATAGGCATATATCACATAGCAAGGTGAGGTTTTCTAAGGAAAACAAGGCAGAATACCCAAAATGTAAAAAAGGCTACCAAAAGCATCCTCATATCCTTAGACCTATGTCAAGAGGTAAATTTGCATTGTTCTATTCCAAACACATACAAATAAAATAATGATAGCTCATATATTCAAGGTCAGGAAGCAAATAAATGGTAGGCTCAGTACTCAAAGTCATCATAGTTTCACACCAAACTATAAGACATTACCATGCTACTGCTCCCATCCTGGCATTTGAACAGCTCCTTTGGTAGATAGATTGTTTTCCTAGGAGACTTTACACTGACTTTCATTGAATAAATTATATATAAGGTGTCATAAATATTTTAATTGCTTTATGTACATTAGGATAATATAAGACACAAACATTTATATTCAAACACAATTTTAGCACAGTCTCTTTCTTCTCTTACTACATGTAGGAAGATGCTAATAAGACATGCCAAGCTTGTGATGTAAAAGGATAAACAAGTGTTTCACACTATTTTAATGATCCATAGTCATAATTCCAAATAGGTACACACAGCTTGGGCCTTTAAATATAACTGATTAAGGAATTATATTAGCCAGTCAGTCAATAAATCAGTCACATTTGTATTCAGGTAGAGAATGCCCCATACCTTCACAGCCACAGATTGCTTGCTTAGCCCCTCTTTACCCTTCTTCTCTATTTGAGTCACTTATTTGAATCTGTCTTATCCCTCAACTTATGGCCAAAAACAACCCTTTAAAGGTCTTCAATGACTTTCGAAAACTAAATTAATAAGATTTATTTAAACTTTAACACTCTGGTCATAGTTCCAATTTTAGATTTCCTAGCTGCTTCATAAATTTATTTCCCTACTTCTAATCTCAAACCCCAGAAAGTATGAGTAGTAACTTTCTCTCCTCTATTATGCACAAATGTTTTCCCCAAAAATCATGATGCTTTATCTTACTTGCATGTATAATTCTCTATTTTTATCTATTAGCTTTAAGCGCTTTGAGACTAGGGAATCTATCTCATTTTTTGTTACAACCTGAAACATAGTAATAATGAAGTAAGTATGTGCTAAACTAATTGAGAAAAATAATAAAATGCCTTTAGAATTTAACATTATTCTTCACATCTCTTCATAATTCTGCCCTTCATTTATCTTATGCCACTCCATTGTTTTGGCTCAATACCTGGCAGACCTATTAATACTTTTGTGAACCCATTTTCTTTTTCTATTCTATTGATCATATTTTCTTTAAAATTTCTGGTTTTCTCTTCCTCATTGTGTAGACTCTTCCCCTTACTATTTCTATTCCTATTTCTTTTTTTTAAAAGGTTTTATTTATTTATTTGAGAGAGAGAGTGAGCACGAGAGGGGGGAGCGGGAGAGGGAGAAGCAGACTCCCCGCTGAACAGGGAGCCCGATGCGGGACTCGATCCCGGGACTCCATCCCGGGACTCCAGGATCATGACCTGAGCTGAAGGCAGTCGCCCAACCAACTGAGCCACCCAGGCACCCTCCTATTTCTTTACATGGCCTGATCTACAATTTTAAGCTGAGTACCTCTTCTCTCTGACTGTGTCCCTATAGTGATTCAGAGTTGTCTTATAGCCTTTTGAGGGTTAACATTAGAAATAGGTAGCTTTTATTTCTTATCTATGTGATGGAGGACTATGTTATTCTAAGCCCCTCATCTGGGAAAATAGCTGAATAAACTCTCTCTCCCTCTCTCTCTCTCACACATACACACACAGTTTCTTTGAAAAAAAATAATGAAAAAAAGAGAGGGTAATTAAAAAAAAAAATGGACATGTAGCCAGGCAGAATTGAAAAGAGATATTATCCTGGATCAAGAGAGATACCTGGAAAGTTGGAAAGCAAGGCCTCTGTTACACAAGACAGTTCTCTGACACATGAATTCTATTTCCATGGTCTTATAAGGTCTAGAAGACAGAATAGGAATCTGAGTTTTCTTTTTCTCTCACATTGACACAAACTTCATAGATCAAAGACCACCAAGTGAACAGGTGCTAGAACTTAATCTATGTTGTTCTGTGAGGGTTTGGGGGAATGTAGAGGACATTGACTTGAACCTGAACAGAGAAAAAGAAAAAGGAAAGGGAAAGAAAATATAACAGTAACAAAAGCCTGAGAAGTTTCAGCCACAGACAACAAATTCAAGCTAGAAAAAACAGAACAAAAACAAACAAACCAAAAAATTTTGGGGGGGATTCATTTAGGTTAAACATGCAAATAAAATCAAGTAACAAAATCTCTCCTATTCCAAAGCCATTGAAGTTATGTTTAAAAAAAAAAAAGAAAAGGATATGCTAGTTATATCCCCCTCGAGTAGTAGACAAAGATGACAGTGGTGGAAGTGTGTAATGATTTGTTTGGCTCAGTATGATGCAATGTGACTCTGACTACAGTTCATGCAATCAGTACAGAGGAAAATGTTATTAGGACAAATTCTGAAAAATATGCTCCATTACTATTGTTGGAGGGAAAAACATTGAGACCGCCTCGAGGTACTTTAGGAGAAAAGGAAAATGTCTTCAAATGCGGATGCTCTTCTGTACTAACTCATGTCCTACGGGGTGTAAGAAAACCTACTGATGTCAGGAGTTTGGTTTTCCCAGCTGGAGAGAAATCTAGAGAGCAAAAGTTAAGTAAAAGCTCCAGAAATGAACAAGGATATAGAAGAATAGGCTAAGTAAAAATAGCAAGATTCCCTGAAGATGATCAGGAAAAACTAAAGGTAGAATAAATAAGAAAGTGTTCCAAGAGGGTTCTACTGCCCTGACTATAGTCAAAACATATTGCTCTCTTTTGACTGGCTTTAAGGATAATATAAAAAGCTTATCATTCCAGTCATAGCATACGTCCAAGAATATATATATTAATAAATTAATATATATTATTAAAATATATAATATAAACTAATAACACAAATATATAATATATAATGCATATATTATATATATATAAATTAATAAATCATGGCTAAATCACATTAAGTAAACAAAAATAATTTCCACAAATCTAAAATATATCTGAAAAGAAGTAGGTAGAGAGAAAGTGAACAAATAAAACTAATTCCTCCATCAGAAACAAAATGCTCTATTCTGAACTGTACTGGTCAAAAGTTACCCACTATTGCAATAGTAATGCTTCTGAAAAGATATAGTGGGGTGTGTGTGTGTGTGTGTGTGTAAATTCTAGCCCAAAAGTCACAACCCCGAGATCAAGAGTCACATGCTCTATGGACTGTGCCATCTGGGTGCCCCTAGATGAAGTAATGTTTAGCAAAATGGTATCAACACAAGTTCATAACTATCATAATTATTTTTATAGTATAGGAAACGTAATTAAAATTAAAATATGCTATCAGTTTTCACCTAACATGGTGAAAATAAGATATTTTCATGATGTTAATTTAATACAATATGATTTAATTTATTTCATTAAGTTTCCTATATTATTATTATACTTATATATTAATATAAGTTAATTTAATTTATTCTGTTTGTATAGCATGCTTTCATGTTATTTTGGTAAGGAAGTTAATCTGGTATTGTTTTTTAGTGGACATTTTGAGAATACTTACCCGTTGGGCTTTTAATATATATTATTAATTTTATGCACATTAATTTTCATATGCACAGGAGATGTTCTGCATCAGAGATGGGTTTATTATTAATTACTTCACAGTAAATAAGTTTGTTGGTTCCCCTTCCCCCAGTGTGTACTCCCCAGTAACACAAAAAAAAGCTATGCCAGGGCGCCTGGGTGGCTCAGTTGGTTAAGCGACTGCCTTCGGCTCAGGTCATGATCCTGGAGTCCCTGGATCGAGTCCCGCATCGGGCTCCCTGCTCAGCAGGGAGTCTGCTTCTCCCTCTGACCCTCCTCCCTCTCATGCTCTCTGTCTCTCATTCTCTCTGTCTCAAATAAATAAATAAAATCTT
>NW_027695806.1:0-352 GCF_054177405.1 Leptonychotes weddellii | reverse complement strand
CCAAAGGAATTATTTTGTTAGCAATTAGGAAGCCTTCTACATATGGTAATTGGTACTGGGAATGGTATCTGACCCTCAAAGATGTGGTGACCTAATTTTGGTTATCTGCCTTGAGCCACAGCCTGTAAAGATTGGGAAGCATTAGAGAATGGGAATTAGGTATGATGTGAAATGTTGGGATTCAGGAGCGAACAGTCAAAGAATTCTTGAGATGTCTTTGGTACAAAAAAGGGTGGTTTTACTAAAGGACGGGGACAGGATCTATGGGCAGAAAGAGGTGAACTGGTGGGGCGCCTGGGTGGCTCAGTCGTTAAGCGTCTGCCTTCGGCTCAGGTCATGATCTCGGGGTCCT
>NW_027695805.1:0-352 GCF_054177405.1 Leptonychotes weddellii | reverse complement strand
AGAGATACACATAATCTATGGTATATACAAAATTTTATATAAAATATTTATGTATTTTTCACACATATTCATGTATATATATATACACATATATACATGCAAAGATCTATGTATGTAGGAGAGGGAGAAAGAGAGATACAGTTGACCCTTGAACAACACAGCTTTGTATGCAGATTTTTTTTTCAACAAATACAGTAGAGTACTGTAAATGCATTTTCTCCTCTTTATGACTTTCTTAACATTTTCTTTTCTCTAGTTTAATTTTTCATAGGAACACAGTATATCTTACACAGACAAAGTATACATCTGTTGATCGACTGCTTATGTTATCAGTAAGGCTTCTTCTTTTTTT
>NW_027695804.1:0-352 GCF_054177405.1 Leptonychotes weddellii | reverse complement strand
ACTGAGCCACCCAGGCGCCCATGCTCTACTCTTTTTAAAGGTGAAATTCACATAGCAGACAATTAACCATTTAAAAATGTACAGTTCAGTGGCATTTAGTGCATTCACAATGGTGTGCGACCACCACCTTTCTCTAGTTTCAAAACTTTTTCGTCACCCCAGAAGAACACCCCAGACCATTAAGTCGTTACTGCCCACTGCCCCTCTCTCTATGCCCTGGTAACCATTAATCTTTCTTGTCTCTATGGGTTTGTCTATTCTGGATATATCTTAACAAAGGTATCACACAATATGTGGCCTTTTGGGTCTGGCTTCTTTCACTTAGTGTAATGTTTTTGAGGTTATCCAAATT
>NW_027695803.1:0-352 GCF_054177405.1 Leptonychotes weddellii | reverse complement strand
GACAGGGAGGACCAAGTGTGCTCTCTTTAGAGATGATGGCAGCTCCCGGGAAACCGAGGAAATTAGAAACTGGCAGGATATTTGGTTTTGTTCTCATCTAAAGGTTTTAGGAATTTAAGTGGGTTTATCCCAGTCAAATGTGTTCAAAGGTAATTTTACAAAAATGGAGTATAGTTCTCTTATAAATTGTCACCCAAAGTATAATATTTCAAGACTCAGAAAACTGGCTTTCTTTTTTTAAATTCGTATTTTACTTGCCTTGTCTCAATAAACATCCCAAGTGTGGGTTTAGCAAATTGCTGTGGTTCAGGCAAATTTTGTGTTTATACCTCTTTTTTGGTTAATTTCTCTG
>NW_027695802.1:0-352 GCF_054177405.1 Leptonychotes weddellii | reverse complement strand
TCTCTCTCTCAAATAAATAAATAAAATCTTTAAAAATAAATAAAATAAAATTTCCTTAGGTGAGGGTCTGTTACTACTCTCAATTTTTATCTGAAAATGATTCTGTTCAACCTCATTCTTTTTTTTTTTTTTTCCCGAGTCTGTAACAAGGCCGTTCTGGGTTTTTTTTTTTTTGTTTTTTTTTTTGATTGAGGTATAATTATATGCATCATATTAGTTTCAGGTATACAAGGTAATGATCTGACACTTGTATGCCCTGCGAATGATCACAAAAGCTAATCACCCTTCACCACCATAACAAGTTACAAAAAAGTTTTTATCTTCCTTGTGACCAGAACGTCCAAGATCCACC
>NW_027695801.1:0-352 GCF_054177405.1 Leptonychotes weddellii | reverse complement strand
GTGTACTTCACCCCGGAAGAGTGGGCTTTGCTGGATCGTGGTCAGAGGAGGCTCTACAGAGAGGTGATGCTGGAGACCTGCAGGAACCTGGCCTCGCTGGGTAAGGACGGCTCCACCCCTTCACTAGAGTTTTAGGGAATGAACGTTTCTTACAAGAGTTTGATCTTACTGGGGCGGAGGAATGGGAATATATTGAAGAGGAGACAGCCATGGTCCAAGCCTTCATGGAAACTACCTAGGGTCACATACCTTTTCTGTGAAAACAAAGTTTTATGTGTTAAATTGACTCTTCATTAGCCTTGGTCCAAGTCTGAGACTCCCTAATTTTATAGATGTGAATGTGGCCTCCAGT
>NW_027695800.1:0-352 GCF_054177405.1 Leptonychotes weddellii | reverse complement strand
TTTTTTTTTTTTTAGTGTTTTAGGGTGTTTTATTCTCCTATCCTGTGTATATGGAGGGCACATACAATATGTGAAAAACACAGATCTCCTTCCCCACCAACTCTTAACACAATCATTTTCTTTCAGTAATACATGTGCACGGTAGAAAACAACAACAACAACAACAACAACAACACAACAGGGTACTGTGAAAAGTCAGTCTCCTTCCCATTCCTGAATATGAATCTGACAAATCCACTCCCCCGTGACAATTTTATAGTTTCTTGTGTTTCCTTCCAAAGATGTTTTATGCATTTATGAATATATATACATATAACACATGTGCCCCCCCAAAACACACACACACTTAACA
>NW_027695799.1:0-352 GCF_054177405.1 Leptonychotes weddellii | reverse complement strand
TCATATATTTCACTCGTATGTGCCATTTAAGAAACAAAACAGAATATCATAGGGGAAGAGAGGAAAAAATAAAACAAGACGTAATCACAGAGGGAGACAAACCATAAGAGACTCTTTTTTTTTTTCCACTGTCATGTTCATGAATATTGTTTATAGTTTTTTTTTATTCTTATGTTAATCCCCATACATTACATCATTAGTTTTAGATGAAGTGTTCCATGATTCATTGTTTGTGCATAACACCCAGTGCTCCATGCAGAATGTGCCCTCCTCAATACCCACCACCAGGCTAACCCATCCTCCCACCCCCCTCCCCTCTAGAACCCTCAGTTTGTTTTTCAGAGTCCATCGT
>NW_027695798.1:0-352 GCF_054177405.1 Leptonychotes weddellii | reverse complement strand
CAATGCTATGTTATACTATGCTATGCTCTGCTATGCTATTCTATGCGGTGGTGCGCTGTGCTATGCTGTGCTGTGTTAACTTATGCTATTCTATGCTGCGCTGTGCTGTGCTTTGTTGTTCTGTGCTATGTAGTGCTATTCTATCCTATGCTCTTCTATGCTGTGCTATTCTATGCTGTGCTATTCTATGCTATGCTATACTATGCTCTGCTATTCTATGCTGTGTTGTGCTATGCTGTGCTGTGCTCAGTTAGGCTATTCTATGCTATGCTATTCTCAGCTGTGCTATTCTATGCTGTGCTGTGCTACGCTGTGCTGTGCTATGCTGTGCTAAGTTATGCTATTCTATGCT
>NW_027695797.1:0-352 GCF_054177405.1 Leptonychotes weddellii | reverse complement strand
CCCGCATCGCATCGGGCTCCCTGCTCAGCGGGAAGCCTGCTTCTCCCTCTCCCACTCCCCCTGCTTGTGTTCCCTCTCTCGCTGTCTCTCTCTCTCAAAATAAATAAAATCTTTAAAAAAAAAAAAAAAAGATTTTATTTATTTATTTGACAAAGAGAGACACAGAGAGAGAGGGAACATAAGCAGGGGGGAGTGGGAGAGGGAGAAGCAGGCTTCCCACAGAGCAGGGAGCCCGATGCGGGGCTCGATCCCAGCACCCTGGGATCACGACCTGAGCCAAAGGCAGACGCTTAATGACTGAGCCACCCAGGCGGCCCAGAGAAAAATATTTTAAACTCTCATTAATTCCATT
>NW_027695796.1:0-6622 GCF_054177405.1 Leptonychotes weddellii | reverse complement strand
AAAAAAAGAAGTGGGATCCAGAGAAGATCCAATAAATAAATAACAAAAAAAAAAGAAGTGGGATCCAGAGAAGATCCAAGTGTCAAGGAGGATCGAGGCTTGTGAGCAAACAGGTGCAAGTACTCATAGAACCAACTGGGCTCATTGCTTTCTCTCTGACCCTGGAGTTTGAGGATAATTTTCTCCTACATTTTGAGCTCCACTCTTTGTATTCAAGCTCTCCAAGCTTTATTCAGGATCTGTTTAAAGAACTACCCACCCCCCGCCCCCAAGAATACTTGTTTGGCCTTCAGTCTGAGACTCTTTTTTGGTTTCTGCTGAAATTGTGCTGGCCTTTGGTCTGATTCCTTCTGGAACAAGTCTATTCCATTCCCTGGCTGTGCTGTTTAAGAAAATTTCTTTTCTTTTTTTTTTTTTTTAAGATTTTATTTATTTATTTGGCAGAGAGAGGCTCAGCGAGAGACGAAACAAAAGCAGGGGGAGTGGAAGAGGTAGAAGCAGGCTTCCCACCAAGCAGGGAGCCCGATGTGGGGCTCGATCCCAGGACCCTGGGATCATGACCTGAGCCAAAGGCAGACGCTTAATAACTGAGCCACCCAGGCACCCCAAGAAATTTTCTTTTTGGTCTAGAGAAAAACCTAAGAAATGGGATCCTAGTCATCAAAATGCTTTGGGGGCAAACTTCCTTTCCTGAGGGACTCCACTGATTTTATGTTTAAAATCTGTGGTCCCATCCACATGAGTGTTTATAACTAAATGGAATGACTTAACCAAAAGTAATTTAGAACCTTAATGACTATTATGGGGAACTTTCAATCTTTCCAAACTTGTTTTACTAAAAATTAAATTAGAAGGCTGTGGCTCCTAGGGAAAAAAAAAACCTGAATAGGATGCCTATTGTAGATGGTACCTTGAGGCTTCCAAATGTTTTCAGGATTCTAAGTTTGCCTCTTTGCAAAATACTATTTCTAAATTAATGGAGACAAACAATTGAAAGAAGTCAAATGGCTTTTTTTTTAAAAAAAGATTTTATTTATTTATTTGTCAGATAGAGAGCACAAGCAGGGGGAGTGGCAGGCAGAGGGAGAAGCAGGCTCCCCACTGAGCAAGGAGCCTGATGCAGGGCTCTATCCCAGCACTCTGGGATCATGACCTGAGCTGAAGGCAGTTGCTTAACCAACTGAGCAACCCAGGCATCCCTCAGAATGGCTTTTGATGCCTCTTTCCCTCCTCTCCTGTCCTCCTTGTCTGCAGATATGTGGCAGCTACTTTGTGCTCAGGCCCCACCCTCAGTGCCATTTTCCTCTATTCTCTCTGCTGAACTTCCTTTTTCCTCCAAATCTCTCCCCACTTGCTCCTCTCTTGAACCTATTAAAACCTGCCTCTTTAAATTTAAGCCTTCTGAGGCTTGAAATAAACCACAGATTTCTTATGTTCCTGGACTAAGGCTGAATTGTGAGCCATAGTTAAAGAGTTTCCTAAAGCAGCCTTTTAGAAGAGAGTAGGGGAAAGGAAGTTTATTTCCTCAGGCAGGTGTACCAGTCTACTGGTATGCTACTGTTGAAGACTATGCATGTATCTTAACAGTCTGAAGTCTGGCTGGGCAAGACTTATATTGGGTCTTCTTGGGCAAATTTAATCATATAAGATTGTTTTCTTCTTTCCTTTCTCAGCTCAGATCTGCCTGTATGGGGAGCGGCCATACTCCTTTTCCATTTTATTCTTTCCCTGTTCATCACTCCACTTGTCAGCTGCTCTTACATCATATCTACATATTGAAGAGGAAAATCTATCTCATACTCACTTTGGTATCTTTATATTTATTGTATTGGTTCCTCAGTCAAAACTGAGGCAGAGAGTCCCAGTCTAATATCCTGTTACACTAGTAAAACTCCAACTTGAGATAAAATAATCACTCACTATCTCCATGTTTACACATAAGCACCTGAACATAGCTGGTGGGAAAAACCTGCACAGGTGGGCAGACTGATTTCAATAAGTTTATATCATAAACCTCAAATTAATTCTGAATATTGCCTCACGGTTCTTTTATTTTTAAGATTTTATTTATTTATTTGACAGAGAGAGACAAAGCGAGAGAAGGAACACAAGCAGGGGGAGTGGGAGAGGGAGAAGCAGGCTTCCCGCGGAGCAGGGAGCCCAATGCGGGGCTCGATCCCAGGACCCTGGGACCATGACCTGAGCCGAAAGCAGACGCTTAACGACTGAGCCACCCAAGTGCCCCTTGCCTCACAGTTCTACTATGTTTCTGGCCAGTCTCTAAATCTGGCGATGCTCTAGGGCCTGGTACTGAGTCCTCTTCTCTCCTAATACTCTTACTGTAGGTGACATCAACCCATTTCTATGCTGATGATTCTCAAATTTACTCATAACCTTAACATGTCCACAACTGAGCTCCTTGTCCCTCAACTTCGTTCCACCTCCTTTTCTCAAAGGCATCATCATGCACTCAATTAGTCAGGCACATCTTGATTATACTCTCCTTCTCTCTTCTTTTGTGAGTATTGTCGTTTCTACTTCCCAAATATTTATTGTCTATCTATTTCCCTCCATCTTCACTAACCCAAGCCACCATCATTTCTGACCTAGACAAATGCAATTGCCGTCCTTCAATTATTTGCTTCCATTCTTGCCTTTCTCTACATAGCAGTCAGAATATACACATTAGATCATGACATTTCCTTGTTTAAAAACCCTAACTCCGGGTGCCTGGGGGGCTCAGATGGTTAAGTGTCTGCTCAGGTCATGATCTCGGGGTCCTGGGATCGAGTCCTGTGTCAGGCTCTCTGCTCAGCGGGGAGTCTGCTTCTCCCTCTGCCCCTCCCCCTGCTTGTGCTCTGTCTCTCTCTCTCTAATGAATAAATAAAATCTTTAAAAAAATATAAAAACCCTAACTGCTTCCCATTGCCCTTGAGTAAATTTCAAGCTCCTTAATAGGGCCTACAAGGTTGTACCATTTAGGAGTGCTTTTGGTGAATGTCTGCCTATCAGTCAGTTAAACAAATAGAAGTTCTTAGGGGTGTGTCCCATCATGAAACAGGATGTCTAGAGGTTGGCAGTCCAGGGTTAGTGTGGGGCTCAACAATGTCATCAAGGAGTCATGTGCTTTCTATCTTTTATCTGCTATCCTCAGTGCTTTGGCTTGTTACCTCATGGCTGCAGGAGTACCAGGAAACACATTTAATATCATGGCATAAAGGAGCATCAGCCCAGCCATCTTTTTATCAGGGAAGCAAAAACTTCTGCTTATGTCTGCTTCACCAGAACTATGTCACATGGCCATCTACTAAAGCCTCAGTTTAAAGACAGGCTGGGAAGATTTGTATACAGCATCTTTACCTCTGTGTTGGAAGCCCACAAATGAGAAAGGGGATTGGGAATGGAAGTTGGGTTAGGTATTGCAAAGTAACTGCCATAAACGTCTTTTGTTTACTTCTCCAACTCAGTTTACATTCATCGCCCTCTTAGCCACTATGCTCCAATTATACTGTCTCTTAGTTTTTTGCATAAGCCAAGTATAGTGAATCCTTTTATCCTCAGATTCTAGTCTTTCTTACTACAGAGAGATTCCTTTTATCTTACCTTTCTTCTCTCTCTTCCTCACTTCCTCCATTTTCCCCTTCCCTCCTTTATAGTTTCTCTTCTTTTCTTTGTAATTCTTTCTTTCTGGAAAGTCTTGAAGAATTTAGATTTTTAGTAGGTTGAAAATGTATATATTTGTACCTTTTTAAGGCCTTGAAACACACAGGAATTTTTCAGATGATTAATGAAATTTATAATCTATTATTTTTTTAATCCCTGGCAAAAGTATATTTCTTACAGCCTTAGAACATGTCATTGTTTCTCCCCCACCCCTTAGATATCTATGTTCTATCTGGCATTTCCTTTTTAGACAATCCAGGATTATGTACATTAAAATTTTTTGGCACAGTTATAAAACCTTTTCAGTATTTGAAAATCACTCCTGTATGTAGGTTTTCTTATCACATAGTTTTACAGATTTGATTTTATGATTATGTGATTCACTCATTTTATATTATATTAAGCCAGCCACACTCTATTTTCCATCATATCTCTGAAGTGGATGCTAATTCCTTCATATCTCTGAATCATCATTAGATTAAGTTGTACACATTTTATTTTTTTAAGTTCTTATCTAAATTCCAGCTAGTTCACATATACTGTAATATTCATTTCAGGTATACAATATAGTGATTCCACACTTCCATATAACACCTGGTGCTCATCACAAGTACAGTCCTTAATCCCCATCACCTATTTAACTCATCTCCCCACCTCCCTTCTGGTAACCATCAGTTTGTTCTCTATAGTTCAGAGTCTGTTTCTTGGTTAGCCTCTTTCTCTTTTTTCTTTGCTCATTTGTTTTGTTTCTTAAATTCCACATAGGAGAGAAATCATAGGGTATTTGTCTTTCTCTGAATGACTTATTTTGCTTAGCATTATATTCTTGAGCTCTATCCGTGTCATTGTGAATGGTGAGATTTCATTCTTCTTTATGGCTGAGTATTATTTTAATATTGAAATATTACATATATATATATCACATCTTCTCATCATTTCTCATATATATATACATATATATATGAGAACATATATATAGTCATAAATATATGTATATCTCACATCTTCTTTATCCACTCATCAGTTGATGGACACTTGGGCTGTTTCCATGATTTGGCTATTGCAGATAATGCTGCTATAAACATTGGGGTGCATGTATCCCTTTGAATTAGTATTTTTGTATTCTTTGGGTAAATACCTAGTAGTGCAATTGCTGGATCATAGGGCAGTTCTATTTTTAACTTTCTGAGGAAATTCCACACTGTTTTCCAGAATGGCTGCATCAGTTTCCATTCTGACCAAAACCTGTTGTTTTTTGTGTTGTTGATTTTAGCCATTCTGACAGGAGTGAGGTGATATCTCATTGTAGTTTTGATATCCCTGATGGTGAGTGATGTTGAACATCTTTTCATGTAACTATTGGCCATCTGTATGTCTTCTTTGGAAAAATGTCTGTTCATGTCTTCTGCCCATTTTTGAATTGAATTATTCATTTTTTGGATGTTGGGCTTTATAAGTTCTTTACATATTTTGGATACTAACCCTTCATCAGGTATGTCATTTGAGAATATCTTCTCCCATTCCATTGGTTGCCTTTTAGTTTTTTTGATTGTTTCCTTTGCTGTGCAGAAGCTTTTAATTTTGATGAAGTTTATTTTTGCTTTGTTTTCTTTGCCTCAGGAGACATATCTATAAAGAAGTTGCTACAGCCGATGTCAAAGAAGTTACTGCCTGTGTTCTCTTCTAGGATTTTTATGGTTTCAGATCTCACATTTAGGTCTTTCATCCATTTTGAATTTACTTTTGTGTATGGTGTAAGAAAGTGGTCCAGTTTTATTCTTTTGTATGTTGCTCTCCAGTTTTCTCAACACCATTTGTTGAAGAGGCTGTTTTTTTTCCGTTGGATATTCTTTGTCAAAGATTAATTGACCATATAGTTATGGGTTCGTGTGGGTTTTCTATTGTGTTCCATTGATCTATGTGTCTATTTTTTGCCAGTACCATACTGTCTTGATCACTACAACTTTGTAATATAGCTTGAAGTCTGGAATTGTGATTCCTCCAGCTTTGCTTTTCTTTTTCAAGGTCGCTTTGGCAATTGAGGGTCTTTTGTAGTTCCATACAGATTTTAGGATTGTTTGTTCTAGTTCGGTGAAAAATGTTAATGGTATTTTTTTTTTAAAGATTTTATTTATTTATTTGACAGACAGAGAGAGACAGCTAGAGAGGGAACACAAGCAGGGGGAGTGGGAGAGGGAGAAGCAGGCTTCCCACCGAGCAGGGAGCCTGATGCGGGGCTCGATCCCAGGACTTGGGATCATGACCTGAGCCGAAGGCAGACGCTGAACGACTGAGCCACCCAGGCGCCCCTGTTAATGGTATTTTGATAGGGATTGCATTAAACCTGTAGATTGCTTTGGGTGGTAGATATTTTAACAATATTTGTTCTTCCAATCCATGAGCATGGAATGTCTTTCCATTTCTCAGTGTCATCTTCAATTTCTTTCATCAGCGTTTTTATAGTTTTCAGAGTACAGGTCTTTCAGCTCTCTTTGGTTAGGTTTATTCCTAGGTATCTTATTGTTTTTGGTGCAATTGTAAATGGGATTTTTAAAAAAATTTCTCTTTCTGCTGCTTCATTATTGGCGTATAGAAATGCAACAGATTTCTGAACATTGATTTTTGTATCCTGTGACTTTACTGAATTCATTTATCTTTCTAGCAGGTTTTTGGTGGAGTCTTCCAGGTTTGTTTTCTTCCTTCCTTCCTTCTTTCCTTCCTTCCTTCCTTCCTTCCTTCCTTCCTTCCTTCCTTCCTTCCTTCTTTACCTCCTTCCATCCATCCATCCATCATTTCAATTTTATTTATTTGACAGAGAGAACATGTGCAGGAGAGCACAAGCAGGGGGAGCAGCAGAGGGAGAGGGAGAAGGAGGCTCCCCGCTGAGCAGAGAACCTGATGTGGGGCTTGATCCTAGGACTCTGGGATTATGACCTGAGCCCAAGGCAGATGCTTAACC
>NW_027695795.1:0-14562 GCF_054177405.1 Leptonychotes weddellii | reverse complement strand
TCCATCCATTCATCCAATGTGCCCAATACGTGCCAAGTGCTTGGGATATAAGAAATATAAGACAGCCCTTGACCTCGAGGGGACTAAATTTTGTTTAGATAGTAGCAGATGTGTAAGAAGAACTGGAAGTGAGAGCAGTCAATTTCACAAACATTTAATGTGACAATGAACAGGAGAGGCTTAAAAAAAAGGAAATTAAGAAAAAACTATTATAGGTAATGCAGAGAAGCTTTGCACAAAGAGCAGAAGACGGGTATCTTTTTATATTATGTAATTCTTCAAAGCACAGAGTTCTCTGAGTTTTAGCACTTGCTTAGAGTCAGTCCTTGTATTATTTTGCAGTGGAATCCTTACTTGTCCATGAGTCACAATTCAGGTGGTTGATGATCGTAGAAACCAGGGCATTAGTGATCATCTCTAACCATTACCACAAGGTACTCTGAGCCTTTAACTTTGACACAGGCTTAGCAAATTATGATTTCAAGGTCAATTTTCATGGGAAACTCTAAGGGAGAACACCCAAGAACTATTTTCCTCCTATAAGCTCTGGTTCCAATGTGATGGAGAGGCTGTTGATTTACAAACTCTATCTTCCTTCATAGGAAGTCTGTTGTTTCAGTATTTTCTGATGACTTGCATTTAATAAAATAGCACTCATTCACAATGAGAGTCCAACCAAGCACTCAGGGTTGAGTGGCAGAATCTATTGAGTAGCTCTTCACATTTGAACAGATCAACTTAAATGCGGTTTGACCTCAGCATGGTTCAGGAGGGGAAATGCAAAGCTGGCTAGGACCTCCTTGCAGTTCTCACAAACCCGAGGCTGGGCAGTGCTGTCTAGCGGGACTTTCTGTGATGAGGGCAATGCTCTTCACCTGTGGGAATTGAGCACTTGAAATGTGACGAGTGTGACTAAGGAGTTGATATTTAATTGCATGTAATTTTGGTTCATTTAATTTGAATTTAGATAACGGTGTGAAGCGTGCTGGACAGCCCTGGCTAAGGCAGGACTGCCCTACATCAAAATGGCTTTCTCTTCTCCCTTCCTTCCTGCCCCACTCCTTTTCACTCCCTGCTGGCACCTGCCTATCCATTCTTTTCCCAACTCCATGACTACTGGATACAACAAGAGGGCAAAGCGGACCTTAAGGAAGGTGGCTCCTGAAGAGCCATGGGAAACAGCAATCAGCTGATGAGAAAGGCGTTCTTTGGGGTGTGGGTGGGCTGGGGCTGAAAGCCTTGAAGTACGTTCCTTTAGATGTGACACCTCTTCAGTTCAGTTCGTCCTCATTTCTTTTGGACTCTGGACCGTTGATGGGTGGGAACGTGGAAGGGAGAACCAAATGCCAGTCTTGCAACCTTGTTCAGCAGTAGTTGCTCAGTAAGTATTTATTCCTTGGCTAAATAAAGGATGTTGGAGTGTGGTAATTGCTACTCCAACCTGGGAGCTGTCGCTCCTTGCCATCTACTTTCCCTTTAGGACCGGTAGAGGGGCTAACCAATGGATACTGGGACTGTGTTGCTCAGGGGTATTTATTGGCAGCAGTAAGTATCGTAATGGCAGATCCTGTAGAGTACTGAATATCTGAGCTCGCTCCAGAGAAGTTGGCCTATGACACCCAGCTGTAGCAGGCCGAATAGTTATAATATTATCGGAAAACAAAATATGACTTATAGGGTGGTAGAATCGGTGGTTACATACCCTGGACAGTAGCAAGCACCGCTAAATACATTTTTTCCCCCTCTCCTTTCAACCCTATAGGCAGCATTGATAAAGCAGGTACATCCTTGCCTACCTGGGCCATAGCTCTGCTGACAGTATCTTTGTCATTGCTTTTGATCCTGATAATTGTTCTGATTATAATATTCTGCTGTTGCTGTGTCTCCGGGCAAGAGAAAAAAGGTAATTTTTTTGTTCATATAGATTTGCATGTATTTTTGAACTTTTGGTCCAAGCACTTGAAGTTCATTAGCTCCTCAGCAATTTTGTAAGATGCGTTGACCTTCAGAGCATCCTTCACTTGGAAGCGGACATGTGAGCTTCAGAGAGTGAAAGGACTTTCTGAAGAAGGGATACATTCCTTTGGGGCCAGGTGTAACCCCTCCGGGGAAGACTGAGATCTTCACACTTTTCGGAAGGTGAAGAGACAGTACCTCTCTGAGCAAAGACACTGACTATTTGAATTTGTGCGTATTTTCGAGGATGTAAGGGCATTAGAATCTGCCATTCAGATGCTATGCTTTTTTTTTTCTAGAATAATACCTATCTATCTGAGCACATTAAAAGATTATTTCCTATTTTGTATAATTCCAAATTGCCTTTTGCAGGCAAATGTTTTAGTGGTAGGAAGAAAAAGAAGGTCTTCTGTCAAGTAAAAATAGTACAGATAAAATTAATAAAGATAATTACACATTTCTTCTGAATGAGGTCTCTTGAGGTACTCAAAAACGGTGGCCTCGTTTGGGGGTCAGGTTCAAATTCGTGGGGGGCTCATCAACATTGGGGTGGACTTGTCATAGAATTCAGCTGTTTGTGACTCCAGAAACCAAAGGATCTTTGTCATGTGGTTGGCTCAGGACTTTCCAAGTGCTGAATGTGTCCAGCCTTACCTTTCTTTGTCTCATAAAACCTCACCTATGCCTATTTGAATATTTTCTACAGTTAAATGATTTTTCTTAAAATCAGACTTCTGATATTAGGCTACGTGTCAGTTTAATTGCATTTAAAATTTTATTAACACTAATTGCCATTTGATGAGCACATTTGTGGCTGTGTCAGGCACCGTGTTAATTACCTTACATGGAATACCTCTCAGTGAGATATTCTGTGTAAAGTGCACAGTTATGTTGTGTCTAGGTTAATTGTCTAGCCTAAGCCCCTGCGTGGATTTGGTTTGGGATTGGGAATTAATTCTGTCATACAACTTAATTCCTTAGGAAACGGAACATGAAAAGTAGTAAGCCTCTGTTGGCCCAGATTTGATGGAAATTTGCTTTTACCTGGGAATTACCCTATATGCCACAGAAGGATTACTCAAGTAAAATACACTGGATTTTAAAGGAAAACTATTGGATAACTTACATTTTAATGTAGAAGTGACTAGGATTGTTCAGTGCCTTCAGGTTATTATTTTCAACATTAGCTACTGTGGTGTCGTTGGAGGACATTCTGGTTATTTGGACTTCTGCTTCTCTTCAGCTGTGTTTTTGTGTGTTCCACAACAGCCTAGTAAGAAGGTTGTTAGGGTTGGTGGCCCATGTAAGATGTACACCAGGGTGACTCTCTGATTCTTAGCATCCTCATAAGATAAGAATAAGTACTATCCTACAGATTGGTTGTGAGGACAAAATAAAATGATATATGAAACTGTTTCCACCCTAGATTTTATCCTTTATTTAACTTTGAGATGAAAAGCTCATGTAAGAGTGAGCTGTTTTTATTGCCCTGGTTTTTAACAGGTCCAGGGCCTGTGACAACCTATTTACCAAGGCCACCCCATTGGGTGGAATTCACAGTGGACACTACACTTCACCTTGACATAAATGTAAAGGATCCAGGGAGGTCCTGGATTTCCCCATGACAATTGTCTCCATTCTTAAAAACAACAGGCGTCAAGTTTCTTCAGAAGTATTGTCTGGCACTTTGCTTTGCCAGTGCCTGGAGAATTCTCAGTGCTCTGATTGGTTAACTGGGGACTGACTGAGGAGAGCTGAGGGCCCCACTCTGTGTGGTCTGAAGGCCTTGGGATTGCTTCTGCTAATAGAACGGAGAAGCTGAGAGCCCATCTCTCGGAGCCCATCCTTATGGGAACACTAGTGATATTCCAAACTGTCTCTCTTTTTCATTTCAAATAAGATTGCTTCTGAGGTCCAATTTGGGGTGTGAACTGGCAGATGTTATTTCAAATGGAAGTGAGAACATATCTAAAAATAAGGAAGATGATTTTTTTTTTTTTTTTTTAGATTTCAGTAAAGCTTGATGAATAGAAGGCCTAGACAGGACAGCAGAGTTGCAAGGAACACTGGCTTTTGAGAACAGATGATTGGGGACTGGTGTGTGGCTCTCTTACTCCCTATTTCCAGGTTCCCTATGTCCCTTCCAGTCTAAGAATCTATTGATTAAAAACATTAGTATTTTAATGACAGCTTCTGGGGGTGGATGCAACTCTGTGCATTGATACCATTGTTACATATTGATTGAAAATGTATCTTAGAATTAAGGAAGTACAGTGCTTAAACAATGTAATTCCTTAAAGTATGGTAATAAAATATAATGGTGTCTAGTTTGTTAAAAATATGGTGACACTCACACCTACCTCTTGGGTTGTTGTAATGAGTAAATGAAATAGTATCTTGCACAGTCTGGTACACAGTGAGTACTGAATGAATGACAATAGGGATTGGGAATGCAGAATGCCTCTTCCTGGTGAATACAGTCTTCATATCTTGCTAGTTAAACTCAAGATTCATTAAGAACTTATTAGGTACCTACTATACTTTAGGTATAGTAGTTATCATAGGATAGTTAATAGTGAATTCTACTTGCCTTAGGCTTGAAAGTCATTTGGTAATTTGGTGTGGGGGGAATTTAATAATACCGAATGGGTCACAAATACTCAGCAATGTATTTAAAATCAGGGGGGTCTATAAAAATTGATTAGATTTTATTTTCAGAATAACTAATACTAACGTGATTTTGTTCCTTTTTTTTTTTTTTAGAATCTAGTTATCAAAGTGAAATAAGGTAAGTTTGAAATCACATCAATTTTCTGAAAACAAAAACAACTGAAAAACAACCAAAAAACACCAACCCTACCACCGCTAACACACACAGAGATGTGGGGTTTCAGGATCATGTTACTCAAAATTAAGTACTGAAAATGGACAACTTTGAAAAACACGTATGCCAAACACAAACTCATATGGCAAAATTAATTGTAGAATAAAATAGAGGATGGAGATCCTGCCTACATTTGACTTGCCCTGGCTCACTTAGGAAAATGGGATTTTCTACTTGGTGTCTGGCATTTGCAACTCTTTCCACAAGAGGACACTATGCACCGTGACTGTTGTCCCTCCTGTTTTGAGTCAATGCAGGGGACTTGAGGACCATTTCAAGGATAGAGAACCAGGCAGAGGTCCTGATGGAATTTCTGGGGCAGTGGAGAACAGTGAGACCGGCAGGATGGCTTCAGGCACGTGAAACTGACCAGGCAGACAAATTAGGTAGCTTGTACCACTAATGGGGGAGGGGACAGAAAAATCCCAGCCATTCCCATGGCCGTCCAGAAGTAGCTGCAAGCACTTTTAAGGTAGCTATACCTACAATAATACAATAAGGAGTTTAAATGTCTGCAATATTTAGACAAGTATAAATGCAGCAAGGGGAGGGACTTTTAGACAGTGGTCATTTTGCTGGGGGTGTTACAACACAACTATAGCTAATTTTCAGTATTTTATTAGATAATTTTAGCTTTTGAAATGCTGAGATTTTAAAATACCCTTTGGCTACATGTGGTGAATGAAGATGTGTGTAATCACTGTGTAACAGACACTAGCCGTTCTCCCTTTGACCCCAGTCGCTCACTGGTGATAATGCAGTGTTGGGCGAGGTGTCTGTGGTCTCTGAGGACACTACCAAGCATCAGTCTGAAACTGCTCCTCCTCTGGGGCCTGACATAGGGCAAGAGGAGAGGAAGGCAAATGGACTCCAGTAATTATTCCAGCATTTCTCTAGAGTGCTGTCTCCAGCAGGATGGCAGCCTGGATTCTTCTGTTCACCATTATGGACTTTGTAACATCTTTTATTTCTCTTCTCTGGGATCTTAGATGATTTCAAAACATAGTACGGTGGTCAACAGCTATTTGGGGGCATGGATAGAGAATAAGAAGAATAATGACAACAGCAGCAATAATATGACAGTCGGGACGACAATCACTAGTATATGCTGAGTGCTGAACATACATTAGGTCCAGGGAGGAAAGACGGGGCAACTCACCGGGACCCCATATCCTCCCTGCTTTCCGTGCCCTGTGGAACCTGTGCAAACTCCAGTTGCTCCAGGCTCCTTCTGCAGTAAAATAGCACATATTCCTTCCTACAGAATCAACGCATGTTTATTATAGAAAAAATTAAAATATACTTTTAGGAAATGATTTTGAGAGGCCCTGGGGGACGCAGTCGGTTGAGCATCTGACTCTTGATTTCTGCTTAGGTCGTGATCTCTCCGTGCCCAGTGCAGAGTCTGCTTGAGACTCTCTCTCCCTTTCAGTCCGCCACTCCCCCCTGAAAATAAATGAGTAAATCTTTAAAAAAAAATAGCAATGATTTTGAAATCACCCCTAATTCTATCGTTCAGAAGCAGGTATTGTTATGTAAGTATGTATCTGCTCACACACACGTGTGTTCACATAGATACATGCACATATGCATTTGGTGAAATTTGCATCAGCATAAATCTTATTTCGTAGTGTGCTCTTCTCAGTTGGCACTATCCTGAAGATTATTTCTGTTAATAAATTTCTATAATAGATAAATTTCTGTTAGTAAATAGTAATAATAAATTTCTGCTTAATAGAAATATCTTATTGAAGTATAATGTAAGTTCAGAAAAGTATACAAATTGTAGGTGTGTAGCTTGATTCCTTTTCACAAAGCGTATGGGCCTTGAGTGGGGACATGCAGAACTAGAGCACCCCCAGCACCCCAACCTCTCCATGCCCCTCAAATCACTGTCTGCCCCTTCCTCAAAGGTCATGTCTTTTTTTTTTTTTTTTTTAGAGAGGGAGAGTGAGAGAGAGAGAGGGCCAGGGAGGGGCAGAGGAAGAGGGAGAGAGAGAATCTTAAGCAGGCTCCACGCCCAGCGCAGAGCCCAACGCTGGGCTGGATCTCACAACCCTGAGCCCAGATCAAGAGTCGGACGCTTAACCAACTGAGCCACCCAGGCGTCCCAAGGTTATGTCTTCTGACCTCTATTCCCACATCCCCAGAGATTATATTCATATGAACTTTATGTAAATGGAATCATAGCGTGTATACTCATTCATTTTGGTTTTCTTAAGCGTCACACTGTGAGATTGGTCCATATTATTCAATGAAGGTGTAAATGGTGTATTATTATATAATACTACACTGTGGGTATATACGCAATTTATTTTTCCTTTAAATGGGCATTTGGATAGTTTTTGGGGTCATTATGAATTCTGTGGCACTAAGCAATTTAATATGGATCTTTGACGACGTGTTCATAAGTACTCCTTCCTGTGTTGTATTCAGTTGGGTGTATGTCTACCCGTGGGAGCTGGGTAGGTGGAGTCACAGGGTAAGTAGGGCAGACAATACTGCTGTTCGCTCTTCCGAAGTGGGTGTGCCAGTTTATACTTTCACCAGCAGTGCATGAGAGCTCTCACCTGTACTAATTTTTACAGGTGGCATGGAATTTCATTTTAGAGTTGTATTGTCATTTATTTCACTAGTCCCCTATGGTGGGGCACCTGGGTCGTTTGCAGTTTTTGCTATTATCAGTAGCTCATGAACGAACATTCTTTCAAGTAAATCTTTGCACATATCTTTGGTTATTTCCCTATAATAAGTTCTTAGTGGTCAAGCGTGAATATCTTTAAATATTTAGATATCCATTGCCAAGTTTTCTTGCCCTGGGAAGCTACATAAATTTTTACTTTGTTTCAAAGATTGGCACACGTTCTCTATAAAGGGCCAGATAGTAAATATTTTGCTTTTGCGGGCCACGCGCTTTCTATCACAATTACTCAGTTCTGTTGTTGTAGCAGGCAGACAGCCATAAATAATATGGAAGCAGACAGGGGCGGCTGTGTTCCAGTAAAACTTTATTTATAAAAAGGGGGGGGGTGGATTTGCCCTGTGGGGGTCAAGGTTTGCCAACCCTGCTTAATTTGGTCCCTGGCTTCTGGGGGTTGATTATCGACTGGGGAATGGAGTCCATGGGCCTATCTCTCTCTACCTCAATGGGAGTGTGAGCAGGCAGACCACCTACAGAGTCATGCTGGTGGCTATGAGTGTCCCTCCTGACGTTGTGGTGGGTTCAGCATGCAAGAACGCTCTGGGTGGAGCAGACTGAACCGAATATCCACTGCTGATTAACATTTGGCTTTTTAAAATGGTTAAAATAAAATAAAATAAAAAAGTAAAATGGTCTAATTCCAGGAAATCTGCAAGCATGAAGACAAACAAAGAAACTTTGGAGACAAACATAAAAAGTGGGAGTGAAAACAACGCCTACAGCCCAGATGAGCCCAGGATGGCCAGTGAGTGGGCGGGTGGGGCATTCGGAAGACCTGGAGGGGAGTGTGGGGGAGGAGCTGACTGACCCTGACCAGCACGGCTGCCCACTGGCTGCACCAGGCGGGGGACTCAGCCCTTGCTGGTCATTATTTTTTGAGTAATTTTCAGAAGAAGGAGAAATTTCAGGACTAGAAATATATATATATTTTTTAATATCTTATTTATTCATTTGAGACAGAGAGATACAGAGAGATAGAGCATGAGCAGGAGGAGAGGCAGACGGAGAGGGAGAAGCAGGCTTCCCTGAGGAGCAGGGAGCCGGATGTGGGGCTCAATCCCAGGACCCTGGGATCATGACCTGAGCCAAAGGCAGACGCTTAACCACCTGAGCCACCCAGGCGCCCCCAGGACTAGAAATATTCTATAAAAAGTAAAAATCCACCTATATCTCCAAAGTTTAAAATAAAGTGGGATGAAAATTTAAGGGCTTTAAAATAAAATTTTTTATGCTTTCTCTTTTGTTAAAGCTTTCTACCTTTATTACTTATTTATTTATTTATTTGTTTTTAAAGATTTTATTGATTGATTGATTGATTTGACAGAGAGAGGCACAGTGAGAGAGAGGGAACACAAGCAGGGGGAGTGGGAGAGGGAGAAGCAGGCCTCCCTCCCAGCAGGGAGCCCGATGCGGGGCTTGATCGCACAACTGGGATCATGCAGGACCCTGGGATCATGACCTGAGCCGAAGGCAGATGCTTAACGACTGAGCCACCCAGGCACCCCAAAGCCTCTACCTTTAGTAAAGCGTATGAGGAGGCATTTTAATACATTGAGGGTCACTTTCCCAAAATGTCACATAAAACCAAAACTCAGAGAGAAATCTGTTGCTATTGAGCTTTGGAGGGTGTGGGAGAATGTTGAAAAATGAAACCCAATTTTGAGAAGTCTTTATAGCACCCGAAAGTCTTCCCTTTCGAGGACACCGTCCTAGTGGGGGCTCAGCCACCGGCAAGGGGCTAAAGGTAGGGTTTGATCTGAGATCTTTCTGGAAGGCAGATGAGAGAGGAGGGGAGTATGAATGGGTGGGAGAGGGAGACCCGGCCCTAACAAGTTGCCTGGCAAAACAAATTCCACAGAAAGATGTTTCGTTAATCAGTTCTTGCTGAGAACCGCCCCCGCCCCCCCACAAATTGTTTTCACTAAGATTGGGGCTGCCCTCCTGGCCCATTTCTCCCCCTTCACCATGGTGGTCTCCCACGTTCATTCCAAATGGCTCACTTCAGATTCTTAAAAATTCCACAATGCTGTTCTGATCATAGCTTACAAAATTTCCTATGTGTGAATATTTATTTATTAGTGTTTTGAGTAGTTAATTAAGTAGCTTGACCAAAATCATGGCCCAAACCAAACCTCTCTGTCTTTTTGTCCTTTTGTCCTTTTGTCCTTTTGTATCCTGTGTTTACATTCCTTGGTCAGCATTAAAGCTATGGATTCACCTTGTCTCTGGATGAGACTAATGAGTCAAGGAAGGACTGGATTGTGAGTTTACCATACTTTTATTTCATTAGCAAGATAAGATTTGAAAAGTATATAACCTCAAGGGAACTCTAAAAACAAGTTTATGGCTAAGGATTGCTTTATGCTTGGGTTACTGTATAAAAGCAAATGTGTTTCCTTATAAATCAGAATTGCTAGAATATTATTTGGGCTTTGTTACTTCTCACTCTAAAAATCATTCTTCTGTTGCAGAGCTTGCTTCTCTCGCTTCAGAGTCCTCTGAATCCAGTGTTCGGGAACAACACAGAAATAGGCAACCTTATCAGGTGACTCAGACCATTTTCCCCATTTCTAGGTTTTTTTTTTTTTTTTGTCATTTAAAAACACTTGCCTGGTGGTAGGTGATTATAAAATGGTGTTTGTTTTATGTTCATGATGGAAGAACGTGGCCTTTGCTCACTGGTTAACCTGTTAGCATGGAGGACATAATATCTCTTGCACAGAAGTGTAGGTGGGGGCTTGTAGATCTTGGGGTATCTCTTACATGCCCACGTAGAGATGCTGAGTGGACTGCTGGATGTACAAGTCTGGAGCTCCAGGGGAGGAACACTAGTTGTAGATATTGTTGGTTGTTAGGCAAACTCTGATGGGCTCCATCTTTCTCCAAGAACGTGAAGAACACAGTCACCCAGGAACCGTGAGGACACGGTATGTTACTTTTCTGACACGAAGTCGGTGTTGGTTGCCACGGATGAATGAATTGGAGTGCATACACAGAAAATACGATTCTTTATATCCACAGTCATATTAGGCAAAATATGTATTTTCTGACCTCCTCAAAGACACCTTCAAATGAGAAGCACTTTGATGTGACTCTGCAGTGCTGTGCCTGATATGTATGGATGTTCTTCCCTTTAGCTTTTGGAAAAGGCCCACTTGCAGATGGGTTCCCGACAGCATGTGGCATCCGAGGTCTTGGCTGTGTTCTGCCTACGAGTCGCTTTCAGTTTGAGGTGCTGCTGCTGGGAGTGCTTGCCCAGACCCATCGTTCTTTCTTGGGGTAGATATTGACTTGGGTTTCCAGGCAGCTCCAGGCCATCATATTCCTCCCTGCAGTTGGGATTCAGCTCAGTCCATATGTCTTGCCAGTGACGTGTGCTTCCCAGGCCTTTGTGGGGGAGGCGAGCTTTGACTGATGCTCAGCCACGTATCGGGAGGACCTAAGTGATGCCATTAATGGAAAACCCGTGGTAGCCAGATGGGAAGACATAGGAAGGGTCTGTGGCACCAAAGAACTTTGGCCTAGGTGACGAACTGTTGGGTTCTGGTACAAGTTCAGGCTATATCCTTAGGCTGGGTGTCAGGAAAATGCAAAGGTAAATTTCTTCCCGTCAAGTCTGCTGTCTTTGGCACATGTATTAGACTGGTATAGATGAATATGCTGCATAAAAACGCTATGTTTTGGGTCACTGAAGAAAGGTATATAATTCCACGTCACATTGCCACTTTGCTCGTTCGCAGTCTTGGGCACTTTGGTTTTTTTTCAAGGGTATTCTGTTCAAACACAATCCGAGCAAGGGAAAGTCTGAAGGGCCAGGGGCTGCATATGGGAATTGTCGATGTGGCCTTTAGGATGCCCAGATTCTTGGTCCCACCTGTGGACCCCCTTGCTCAGTGGACTTGGGTGCAACCCGAGTGTGTCTGAGTTTTAAGACAACACAGACTGATTGTCTAGGTGACTAGGTCTAAGGGCAATTGGCTACCTCATAGCAAGATGAACATGAGGGGCTGCTGGGACAGTGGGACATTGCCGATGACCACCTTGCCTACTTTGTAACCTCACATCGCCTGTGAATTTGATTTGCTAGTGTTCCAGGGCATTCACGATACCCATGCTAAGTACACTGGGTAGGGGTTGCACTGGACCCTTTCCAGGAGTGGAGGGTATCTGTGCCCTTATTGGAATCATGTGGATCCCCTGTAAGTAGAGGAGGGTCCAGCCCTGAGCCTCAAGTGTGTGCCCACACCTGGCACTGGCTCAGGGACCAGTGAAGTGCTCTGAGGAGCAAGCAGTGTCTTGGGGTCATTCTCATCCTCACCTTCAAGACCACAGCTTCCAGCCCCACCCAGAGTTCCACGTCTATGTTTGATCTCCAGATTGTGATGAGCCTCCAGGCACCGCATCTTCATCATGCAGCACCAGGCATGATTTTAATTATGTCCTGCACCCAACAGTTACTGAAACAGGAAGCTGGAGTTTTAACACTTAGGGTGGGCTACAAACCTCATTTGTTGCTGCACCAGCCTCCATAATTCTTGCTCCATCGGTATCCTTCTGATTGAGGTCCAGAATGCCAGAGACCCACACTCCCTTGGGGAAGATCAACCTGAGATGTCGTGGGGAGCCTCTTTTTCACATCTCTTGTTATGTCCAGATGCTTTCAGTGCTGACAGCCCTGAGAAAGCTTCAGAAGGGTGAGGGCTCTGCTCAGGGACAAGCTGGCATGAGTCAGGTCTGTTGGTGACTCTGGGCTGTAAACACACAAAAAAGTACCTGCTGGCTGCCTGGACCTCCCTGCCTTGCTCATCCCCACCTCTAAGCCCACTCCCCTGCTAGGGTTCTCCCCTAAACATGGGACTTTTCACCAGAGGCTGAGAGATGGGGGGCAGTCCCTGTTCCTACCACTAACTGGCAGAAAGGAAGGATGTGTTTCCAGTATCCTGGATCCCAAGGAATGGTTGCTGAGCATGGAGGTGCATCCAGTCCCTCTAAGCTTCCGTATCTTGGTACCTTGCTGCTTTAGCAGTAGTTCTCAATGGAGGGTATACCTGAAGCTCTTTGGGTGTTTGTTAAAATGCTAAGTCCTGAGCCTCTTCCAGCCTTTCTGGATCAGAATTTCTGGGAGATAGGGCCAAAGAATGTATAGTTTTGCCATGTTCTCCAGGTGATCTCCTTTGAGGACAATATTTTCATGGCCCAACATGACGGCGTAACAGACATGCATAGTACTGATCCTCAGAGCAAGTCATCACTGAGTGCAGGGCTTTTCCTTAGAACTGTGCATGGGGAATGACTTCTACTCCACAAGCTTGCCACAAAGCGTGGAAAGAAATTTGGGGTGTGATGCTGTGATGAGTGTCAGATGGAAGGGTCTTGATGCTGAGGCTCTTCACAATCTAGGCTGCACTGTCATGGGGAAACACTTTCTAAAACCTGTGTTTTAGGTGGGTCCTAAGGCACACTACATTCACTGTGGATGAAAGAAAAACAGGATTTTAGGCTGCAGAGACCAGAGCATGTAGTAAATTGTAGGAAGGATCAGAAAGGAAAATAAGAAGTGACATTCCAAACTGACGTATACCAAAATGTGACGCTTCTCTCCACTGATGATTCCTATCCAGGCTGGACTTACACTCAGGGTACGTAATACTGACTTTATTTTCTAGAAAGGAGTTTCTGTTGGTGAAGTGCTGTAAACGCAGGTATAACTGCCTACAAAACATGTGAGGACAACACTAATAAATAAAATTAGAAAGTCTTACTAACAATTACAGCTAATGGGAAGGGCAAGTACCCTTTGTTTTTATATGAAGTCATGGGCTTTGCAAATGCTTTACATCTTGGTGAATAGTTAATACAAACAGCCCTCCTTTTCCTCTGCTCTTTCCAGGCCTCAACTCCCTGCCAGTCAATTTTTCTGTTTATTTTGGGCAACTCTGCTTCTTTCTCTCCCAAGCCTGTCAGTTTTGAAGGGTGAGTGCATGAACGACTTGAAACGTGGATCAAGTCTTCCCCGCTAATCACCACTCTCCCGAAATAAACAGAAATACAACCTTAATAAATTTAGAAAACGGCAACGCATTTGCGCAGCCCAGCAGGGAAAACCAAAGGCAAACAACAACTGCAAAAACATCAAAGCATTTTCACAGCAGAAGCCCGGTTCTTAGAGCACGGTGGTGAGGTGGCTCCAGCAGGCTCTTGTTCTTCCTGCATGACTGGGACTCATTAGGTTAAGACCTCGAGCCAGAGTGATTTTATCCTCAAGACTTACTGACATTCTGGGCGCCTGGGTGGCTCAGTCGTTAAGCGTCTGCCTTCGGCTCAGGTCATAATCCCAGGGTCCTGGGATCGAGTCCCGCATCGGGCTCTCTGCTCGGCAGGAAGCCTGCTTCTCGCTCTCCCACTCCCCCTGCTTGTGTTCCTGCTCTCGCTATCTCTCTCTCAAATAAATAAATAAAATCTTTAAAAAAAAAAAAAAGACTTACTGACATTCTATTGCAACATAAATAATGCATGGTGCCCAGTTACATTATTTAGGATGTGCAATGCAGCTGCAGTGTCCTGGAATCTGAGTCGGCAGTCTCAGGACTGGCAGAAAAACATATTACGTGTTTTGCAATAGGGCAGTCCTGTTGGGCAGGTACTGGCCCCTCTGGAGGAGTATGTGGTTTGCTTGGGGTCACATTACCCAAGGAGAATGGCAAAGACCACATTTCCGAGAGGAGGCGGCAGCACGGCCACCCCGGGAGAGAGCAGGTGGACCTGTCAGACAGTCAGTTCAGCTTTGTCCCTCACCGTTAGGAGGAAAGTGTGTTTTTAAAGAAGTTTAGACATATTTTATATTTTCATACAGAAGTGAGAATTTCCATAGGAAGATGAAAACAAACCAACCAACCAGAATAGTGCATCTTTGCTGTCATTTGCCTTCACACAAACAAATATTGGATTCTTTTTTTTTTTTTAAAGATTTTATTTATTTATTTGAGAGAGAGAGAATGAGAGACAGAGAGCACGAGAGGGA
>NW_027695794.1:0-352 GCF_054177405.1 Leptonychotes weddellii | reverse complement strand
GGCCACGCCCATGACGACCGGCCACGCCCACGATGGACGGCCTGGCCCAGGACGAGTGGCCACGCCCACGACGACCGGCCACGCCCAGGACGAGTGGCCACGCCCACGAGGAGCGGCCACGCCCACAAAGGAGTGGCTACACCCACAAGGAGCGGCCACGCCCACCGCGAGCGGCCAGGCTAGACCTCGCACCCACATCCGTCGATGCAAACGCTGCGGGTTCTCTGTCTCTCTCGTGTGGTGAGAGCCCCGACCGCACTCAGGACCCCGCACGCGGGCCTGCAGGTCCCATGCAGGGTTCAGAGGGCGCGTGGCCGCGGGCGAAGCTGGACATCGCATCCCAGTGGGCACT
>NW_027695793.1:0-352 GCF_054177405.1 Leptonychotes weddellii | reverse complement strand
TTTGGGGATGAGTTAGCCCGGTGATGGGTATTAAGGAGGGCATGTATTGCATCGAGCACTGGGTGTTATACGCAAACAATGAATCATGGAACACTACATCAAAATCTAATGATGTAATGTATGGTGACTAACATAACGTAATAAAATAAAATTAAAAAAAAAAAAGCAGCAAGACAAAAGAAGTCCTTAACCTACAAGGGAAGACCCATAAGGCTAGCTGGAGATTTCCCAATAGAAACCTAGCACACCAGAAAAGAGTGGCATGATATATTCAAAGTGCTGAATGGGAAAAATCTGCAACCAAGAATACTCTATACAGCAAGGCTATCATTCAGAATATAAAGAGAGATAA
>NW_027695792.1:0-352 GCF_054177405.1 Leptonychotes weddellii | reverse complement strand
TCTTACCTCACAGAAATTCTTGACTCTTCTTTCCTATGAGGAAATATTTACTGAGCATAGTGATGATTTAAATAACCTTTATTCTTCCTAGTGACTGAACGCACCCATCTTCCTACCGACAAAGCTTCAGTATAAATAAATCATGGCCATATTAGCCCAGAAATAACACTAAAGAACGCTGAGCCTTCCTAACATGCCCTAAAGTGACTACTGCTCCCGAGAGGCATTTGTCAAGTCCACGCTCGGAGATGCAGGGGAGGGACGCGGCACAGAGGATCACCGTCCTCCCTCCCTGGGAATCACAGGTGGACAGCGACACCGTTATCCCGGCTTGTGTCCCACACTGTAAAGT
>NW_027695791.1:0-352 GCF_054177405.1 Leptonychotes weddellii | reverse complement strand
GAGCTGCCAGCTCTCTGGGTGTTGTCTTGGATCCCCCAGGAGAGAAGCTGGTGAATGTTTTCTCTTAAAATGCTCTCATTCCTGGAGGTCCCAAGAGATCCCATGAGAGTCAGCTTGGATTGTTTCCCCTGTGAGGTTCATAACGTAAAGCCCAAGCTAGTGGGTAGCAGGGTCACATAGATAAGTGACAGATCTACCGCTGTTGGAGGTGTTCAAATGTCTCCGTCAATTAGGGATGATTTTGAGGCCATACGGTCTTCTCATACTAATATCCCAGGATATACCAGCCCAGAAGACATATCTGATTACAATTTTGTCATGCTTATTTCATTCGGTTCCAATGTAGCTTTTT
>NW_027695790.1:0-352 GCF_054177405.1 Leptonychotes weddellii | reverse complement strand
TGTTTCCTGAGATTAAGAATTCCTTATATCAGTGAGATCATATGATACATGTCTTTCTCAGACTTATTTCACTTAGCATAATCAACTAGTGAGTGAATTTTCACTCTCTGCCTTAAAACCAGCAAGCCTATTATAGAGAGTGAGGTTTCAGCCTGGGCTCAGGAATGAGAAAACCCATGGAGTACACCTGCACTTGGCCCATAGCCTTCATGTACCATGAGTAATAAGTATTTGTTTTAATCCACTGAAATTTTGGAATTGTCACAGCAGCAAATGCTGATTAGTGTATTCTATAATAGTTAAAAATGGTATTTAACCACACAAATTAAAATTAAATATCAAGTTTTAAACT
>NW_027695789.1:0-352 GCF_054177405.1 Leptonychotes weddellii | reverse complement strand
GATTTCCCCCCCACCCCAAATCCGGGGGTGGGGAAGAAATGCAAAAGGACAATAGGACCGCGGCCTCTTAGAGAAACTCCAGGCTTGTCTATCGGCAAAAAGCAATTAAGTAGAGGGCCCGATAATGAGTGTTCACGTTTCAGTAAGGTTCCGTGTGGCATCTAGTGAGGGACGCGCTCCTGGCTGGCCTCACCACCATGGGGGCAACGTGCACCCCTGCTTGGAGTCCAACTGAGGCAGGCGGGCAAACCCCAAAGACCGTTTCAAAAGTCAGCCTCGGATAAGGAATGGGATGTGGGGGTCGCCGCACGTCCAGGATGGTGGAGGAGGCTCAAAGCCCATGCAAACTGCT
>NW_027695788.1:0-352 GCF_054177405.1 Leptonychotes weddellii | reverse complement strand
TGGGTAGATGGATAGATAGATGGATAGATGGATGGATGGATGGATGGATGATGGATGGATGGATAGATAGATGAATGGATGGATAGATGGACGGATGGATGAATGATGGAAGGATGGATAGATGGACAGATGGATGAATGATGGAAGGATGGATAGATGGACAGATGAAAGATGGATGGATGGATGGAAGGATGGATGGTGGATGAAAGGATGGATGGATGGACAGATGGCAGGATGGATGGATGGATGAAGGGAATGATGGATCAACAAATGGAAGGATGGATGGATGGACAGATGGGTAGAAGGATGGGGGGATGGATGGAAGATAGTAGCACCTCTCTCCATCCACCTC
>NW_027695787.1:0-352 GCF_054177405.1 Leptonychotes weddellii | reverse complement strand
CGGGGTGCACGTACCCTTTCAGATCCCTACATTTGTATCTTTGGGGTAAATACCCAGTAGTGCAATTGCTTGATCATATGGTAGCTCTATTTTCAACTTTTTGAGGAACCTCCATACTGTTTTCCAGAGTGCAGCCTCTGAGCTTTGATTGCCGTCCCAAAAGTCTGTAAAACTGTCTCAATTTCTGCATTTCTTCCTCAATTTAATGAATTGCCCAGTATACACCCGATGAACTCTGTTGTTTTTATAAGATACTTTGAGTTGGATTTCTGTCATTTATAACCAGAATTCTCATTAGGATACTTCCCAATTAGGTTGAAAGAACATTATCAGAAAAACTAAAAACTTATGT
>NW_027695786.1:0-352 GCF_054177405.1 Leptonychotes weddellii | reverse complement strand
TCCTGGGATCGAGCCCCGCATCGGGCTCCTTGCTCCGCAGGAAGCCTGCTTCTCCCTCTCCCACTCCCCCTGCTTGTGTTCCCTCTCTCGCTGTGTCTCTCTCTGTCAAATAAATAAATAAAATATTTAAAAAAAAAAAAAAAAGTGCACAATTCTTCCATCTTGATTATTATTGCAGCATTTTAAAATCTTTATACTTCACACATTATCTACAATTCCCTCTATTTTAATCCCCTTATGCTCTTCTTTTTCCTAAATCTCTAACTTCATTATCATTTATTCACTTTCTAATGTCTCCTCTAATTTACTATTCTCTTTCTTCCTTATTTTACTTTTTTGTTTTTAATGGCTA
>NW_027695785.1:0-352 GCF_054177405.1 Leptonychotes weddellii | reverse complement strand
TTAGCACCGGCGCCAATAGTTTGGGAAAACATGCACAAATAAGACGGAGTTGAAGACGCTATTGTAAATGAAAGTGAGAAAAAAAAGCAGAAAAGATTAGTGTAAGAAAGACGTTTAAGAATAGGGGAAGTAGAGGGGCGCCTGGGTGGCTCAGTCGTTAAGCGTCTGCCTTGGCTGGGGTCATGATCCCAGGGTCCTGAGATCGAGCCCCACATCGGGCTCCCTGCTTAGCGGAAAGCCTGCTTCTCTCTCTCCACCGCTCCCCCGCCTGTGTTTCTGCTCTCGCTATCTCTCTCTGTCAAATGAATAAATAAAATCTTAAAAAAAAAAAAAAAAAAAGACTGAAAACTAG
>NW_027695784.1:0-6623 GCF_054177405.1 Leptonychotes weddellii | reverse complement strand
GGAAACAAACTGAGGGTTGCTGGAGTGGTGGGGGGTGGGAGGGATGGGGTGGCTGGGTGATAGACATTGGAGAGGGTATGTGCTATGGTGAGCACTGTGAATTGTGTAAGACTGATGAATCACAGACCTGTACCTCTGAAACAAATAATACATTATATGTTAAAAAAAAATAAGATAGTAGGAAGGGAAAAATAAAGGGGGGGAAATCGGAGGGGGAGATGAACCATGAGAGACTATGGGCTCTGCGAAACAAACTGAGGGTTGCTGGAGTGGTGGGGGTGGGAGGGATGGGGTGGCTGGGTGATGGACATTGGGGAGGGTATGTGCTATGGTGAACGCTGTGAACTGTGTAAGACTGATGAATCATAGACCTGTACCCCTGAAACAAATAATACATCATATGTTAATAAAAAAAAAAAAAGAAAAAAATCATAAGAGAAGGGGCGCATGGGTGACTCAGCCGGTTAAGTGTCTGCCTTTGGCTCAGGTCATGATCCCAGGGTCCTGTGATTGAGTCCCGCATTGGGCTCCCTGCTCAGCGGGGAGCCTGCTTTTCCCTCTGCTCCCCGCTCATGTTCTCTGTGGCAATCTCTGTCTGTCTCTCTCTCAAATAAATAAATAAAATCTTAAAAAAAATCTTAAGAGAAAATACAAAAAAAATTAAGACTTGTGAGTTGATCATTGACAGTTGAGGCATCAACCACGTGACAGGTACTTCACTAGACTTATTACATACATTATCTAACTTAATTCTTGCAACAAATCTATGGCACAGGCAGAATTGTCCATTTTAGAAACAAAGAAACTCAGCCTTCTATAAAAGGCTAAGAGACTTAAGAAATCACAAGCATTCTAGTGACAGAAATAAGATTTATATCTTAAAAATTGTGATAATTTTTGGATTTATCTTACATATATGTTTTTTAGTGAGGCAAAATAATTTACCACTTTCAAGTAGTATTAATAAGAGCACACAATGCTTACATTCCAAAAATAACATATTCAGTTACTATGTTGACATGGACTCTGTTGACATAATGCAGTCTCATGTTCAGAGATTTTACACAGGTTCGCAGGGCAAAGGACAGACCATAGATAAAATGAAAGAATATTAAAAATTTTAATTTTATCTTAAATGTAGATTGAAAAGTATGGATTTCCTTCTGATCTTACCCTTTCCCCTCGAGAAACCATCCAGCTTTATGATACCATGTTTCAGTTCTGGGAAAGCTGGCCCAGGGCCCAGGTAAGAAATAATTACACATTTAACTTGAATTAATTTTATTATAGTGGATGGTAACATTGCTGTTCAGAAAGACAAAGTCTCACCTTTTCTGATCATGGGCATCTAATCTTTTAAAATTATAGACTGTTTCCAAAATAAAATCACCCCTTCTAAGACATTCTTCTTGCTAACATATTGTGTTTTACTTTAATGGTGTGTAATGCCATTGAATTCCGGAAGATATTTCTTCTTTCAGTTTCTGGGATGCTAGGATATTTTAGTCTCCTTTTACATCTTGGATTCATATTCCTTCATTTTCTCATTGTACTCTCCTTTTCTCTTTACAACCTAATTGCTGTCTGTTTTCATCTTCTATGTGGTTTTGCTCTGCATTCTTTCTTCGAAGAGTTCATCCATCCTATTAGGTTTATGTACTGGAAACATTGGGGGGATAAAAAGACGTCAATAATCTGTACTCTCAAGAAGCTTGTAATTCTGTTAAATGAAATGCATAATTGAGAAACATCTTTGGATTTTCTTGCATGATTTTATTTAATTTTGTGACATTTCTTTTCAAGGAGTTCGATCCAGAGAAATTCATTCATTTTAAGAATAAAATAGTCATTAAAAAGTTGGATGCTAGAAAATATGAAGAGAGCTTAAAGGCAGAACTAACAAGTTGGATCAAAAATGGCCATGCCGAGGAGGTAATTTTCACATGTTTTTGGCAAAATCCTATGTTCCTTGTTTTCTTGACTTACATTGTTGTCATCATCATCATTATTATTATTACTTTATTATTTTAGTCTTCAATTTTCATTTTAGGATTTTAGGCTAAACTGGAAATCTAGTGATTCTGAGATAGAATAGAAAGAGGAAAAGGACATTGCTCTTTTTTTAATCCTTTGTGCTTCCTAAAACATATCCCAGAAGCCCACCAGTTCCTGTTCAGTGTTACAGTAGACAAGAACAGAGTTGTCACTATCCACAGTCAGTGTTCTTGATTCCGTGGCAGCAGAGATTGAAATCATAGTAACAGTAGCTCAGAAGAATTCTTTACTCCTTTATCATTTTTATCTTCGGATTTTTTTCTTTTATGATTTTTATTTCAGTTTGTAGGAACTATTTGTATATTAAAACCTTCACCTGGGGTCATGTAAGTTTTGCATATTTACATTAAATAAGTTGATGATGGTCTTTATATTTTGAAGTTTGTTTTATTGTCACACATCGAGGTTTCTCATTTTTGGTGAGTGACATATATTAGACTTTTCCCATTTGAGTTTTTTCCATTACATTATTACTTTTTAAAATTTTTTTTTTTAAAGATTTTTATTTATTTATTTGACAGAGAGAGAGATAGCGAGAGCAGGAACACAAGCAGGGGGAGTGGGAGAGGGAGAAGCAGGCTTCCTGCCGAGCAGGGAGCCCGATGTGGGACTCGATCCCAGGACCCTGGGATCATGACCTGAGCCGAAGGCAGACGCTTAACGACTGAGCCATCCAGGCACCCTACTTTTTTAAATTTTTAAAGATTTTATTTATTTATTTGACAGAGAGAGAGAGAGACAGCGAGAGAGGGAACACAAGCAGGGGGAGTGGGAGAGGGAGAAGCAGGCTGAAGCAGGCTTCCCGCCAAACAGGGAGTCCGATGCGGGGCTCGATTCCAGGACCCCGGGATCATGACCTGAGCGGAAGGCAGACCCTTAACGAGTGAGCCACCCAGGCGCCTCTCCATTACATTTTAACTTAGGTAACCTCCTCCCATTCAGAAACACAATTAATTTACATTTTCTTCCATTTATTTTGTCATTTAAAAACATTCAAAAGGTATTTGAAAGTGCTTTTTATCCATGACATGGAGAGGAACTGATTTATCCCACCTTCTGCCATAGAGATACCAGCATCATTTACAGAACAACCTCTTTCTGACTGATTTGTGTTGCCTTACATAATTGCATGTTAAATTGCATGTATGTATGCATGTGTATATATTAGTCATTTTGTTGTCGTTGTTCTTTGGTGCATTGATTTGTATATTTCTTTGATGGTTCTTTACACAATGTTATATTTTCGTAATTATTTTATTATATTTTAGTTGAAAGAAGCACAGAAATATAGATTAGACAACTATTAAAATATTTTAGCCAAAAGTATTAATTCCTTCCTTTATTATGCAGAATTTAAAACTAATAATTTTTTATTCATTGCTACAGGCCAAAGTGGTTCTGAGGAATCTTAGTCCTGATTCAGTTTTTAGTTCAGAAAACATGAAAAGAATGTTTCCACTTCTCGTTGAAAAGCTAAGGGAAATGGAAAAGTTACCGGCATTATTTTTTTTGTAAGTCATTTAATTTAATTAGTTTTTGTTTGTAATTTGTATCAGGCTTATTCTTTTAAGTTGAGGAAAATTACACAAACTTCACTGTTGTAATAAAGTATTCGTAACTATTTTTGGTGCTCATTATCAGAATACATATTTAAAAAATACACCTTTCTAGTTAAAAGAAATTTAGTTTCTAAAAATATCAGTTCTTAAAAAATATTTTTACTTGTGCTATTACAAATTACCATCTTTGAATAGTTTCCTACTCCATTTTTTGTTATCTTTTTACTGTAAACTATTATATTTTTATTTAGGTCTTATAAATTTCCAGTAAATACCGAGGTTCTTTGCAAAATAAATTGAATGCTTACACACACAAGTATCCCACATAAAATTAAAGTATCCTTACAACATGTTAGCATATTTATTGGTGGGGTATTTTATTGTTTTTAATTTACAGTTATGAGAATTGTAACTTAGAGACACTGCCATCTTGCTAAAGTTTATATACTATAGAATGAAAATAGCTTAAAATTGAATATAATCATCCAGTTTTGGTGAGGTATAAGTTATACCAAAATATATTCATTCAATGGATAATACTCTTTTTCTGGATTAACTCTGATCACATAGTTTGGGATTAGAGTAAAATGCTTTCTTTACTTTAGACAATTTCAAACAACACTTAGCCATGGAAGTTTAAGTAGGGCACAGATATAAACAAACAAACACATAAATAAAGCTACATAATCTTGTTCAGCTGACAAAGTTTGATGAAATTTGTTTACACATAAGTAGACATATAGTAATGAATCATTATTGGTGATATATATTTAAAATAATGATGATAATTAAATGTATGGTTGTGTTTGGAACTTTTGGAGATTGCAATACAATTGTTCCTTTTACCTGTGTTGTTGGGACAAGGAAAATAAATTTCTGAACTACCAAGAAGTAACACAGCTCACCTACTTTACTTTAGAACATGGCACAGATTTTAGTTAGAAACAAACACAATTTTGTGCATCTGAGATATTCCTGAAAGCTTAACTGCAAAATAGAAATCTAAAAATAACTGTATTTATTGTTCATGCACACATACATTCTTAAAACATTTAAGAAGTAAAATATTTTCACCCAATGTTTGAAGGAAGTCAAGAGTTACAAACTTCCAGGTAAAAAATAAGTAAGTCATGGGGATGTAATGTACAGCATAGCTACTATAGTTAATAATACTATATTGCATATTTGAAGGTTGCTAAGAGATTAGTTCTTAAAAGTTCTTATCACAAGAAAATAAATTCTGTAACTATGTGTGGTAACAGATGTTCATTAGACTGATTGTTGTGATCATTTCACAACATATGCAAATATTGAATCATTATGTTGTATGCCTAAAATTAATATAATGTTGTTTGTTAATTGTACTGCAATTAAAAAAAATAAAGGGTGGAGTACAATAGAATACATAGTGTTTTGTGCACCTGTAAAAGCTTCTTTGGAAACTATACCTAGGAGCACAATCACTATATTTTGTAGTATGGGCAAACTAATGGGATAAATGGAACATGAATTTTTCTAACGTGGCTTAACTTATGTCCCATCAGTAGTTCATGAGGTTCCCATTTTGACCTATCATCACAAGCTTGTGGGATTGGTTTTTCTAAATGTTCTCATTATGATTGTGTAAAATCATGTCTTGCTAACTGTTGTAATTTGCATTACTCTGATCAGTTGAGCATTTCTTTCAAGTAAGTAGTCTTTTAACTTTTTCCTCATGTGCTATTCAAATAATTTTTCTTTTGGATTTCACAGCTTTTTTTTTTTTTGCTGTTTTTCAGGAATTTTAATTCTTTGTCAGTTATTAATTTGGCAATTATCTTCTCTGAGTCAAGCACCTGTCCTTTAAGTTTGTCTGCACTATCTTTTGTTAAACAGTTATGTTTAATTTTGATGTATTAAAATTCATCAACACTTAAAAAAGGAAAATGTTTCACAAAAGCATCATAGATTTAATTTTGTTTGAGGAATTGAATCTTGGCATGTCTATGGAGTTTTGGGCTCTGTGCAAAACATACTGTGAAAATCCTTGGTCTTATGAAGTTTGATTTAATCCTAAGTAGCCCCAGATCATCAATAAATCAGGGTTTTTTAGGGTTCAATCTGTACAACTGAGAGCTTATCAAATAATAGTTGTCCCTGTCAACCTTCTCCAGTTTGGTCTCTAGAAAAAAATGTGAGGAGCATGTTTAATGTTTAGTGACAATATCAGTGTGTGCTTAAGAACACACATTTCATGGTCAAGCCCAAGTTTGGATCATACCTCTGCTCTCAATTAGTATGGCACTTCTAGACAGCTAATCAATGGCTTTGAGCCTTAGTTTCCTTATTTGAAAAATGAGGTGATAAAAATAGTAATGCATAGGGTTGGGTGAGAATTAAATACAAATAAATTATGAAAGCCCTTAGTGCAGTATTGCATAAATGATATTGACAGAAGCCCAATCTTGATCACATTCATTCTAAAGAGGTTATCAGAGGATTTAAGAGAAAAAATTATTTACAAGTGATCTAGATTTTTTCCACAATTTTTTTATTATGTTATATTAATCACCATACATTACATCATTAGTTTTTGATGTAGTGTTCCATGATTCATTGTTTGCGTATAACACCCAGTGCTCCATGAAGTACGTGCCCTCTTTAATACCCATCACCAAGCTAACCCAGCCACCCACCCTTCTCGCCCCTAGACCCTCAGTTTGTTTCTCAGAGTCCATAGTCTCTCATGGTTCGTCTCCCCCTCCGATATCCCCCCTTTCATTTTTCCCTTCCTGCTATCTTCTTTTTTTTTTTTTAACATTTAATGTATTATTTGTTTCAGAGGTACAGGTCTGTGATTCAACAGTCTTACACAATTCACAGCACTCACCATAGCACATACCCTCCCCAATGTCTATCACCCAGCCACCCCATCCCTCCCATCCCCACCACTCCAGCAACTCTCAGTTTGTTTCCTGAGATTAAGAATTCCTCATATCCGTGAGATCATATGATACATGTCTTTCTCTG
>NW_027695783.1:0-352 GCF_054177405.1 Leptonychotes weddellii | reverse complement strand
CCATGTTAGTCAATTAATATTAAAGATTCTGGGGAAAAAAACTGTGCTAGAATGTTGGGCTGTGGCAAGAGGCAGAGGAAGGACAATAGGAAAACAAAAGGATTCCTAGGAAAATGTGATGTTAATAAAGTGATACTGGGCGCCTGGATGGCTCAGTTGGTTAAGCGATTGCCTTCGGCTCAGGTCATGATCCCAGGGTCCTGGGATCGAGTCCCACATCGGGCTCCCGGCTCAGCGGGGAGCCTGCTTCTCCCTCTGATCCTCTCCTCTCTCATGCTGTTTCTCGCTCTCTAATAAATAAATAAATAAAATCTTTAAAAAAAAAAAAAAGGGGGCGCCTGGGTGGCTCAGT
>NW_027695782.1:0-352 GCF_054177405.1 Leptonychotes weddellii | reverse complement strand
TGCTGCCTGGCTTAGCACATGTAATGAGAATTATGTCTTTCATTTCTATGCCAACTTGAATACATTAGATGCAAGAATAACAGAGTCAGCACTATATCAAGATAGACATGCCTGCAGAAAATAATCTAATGCGTCCTTACCCAGGTGGCATTCAACTTCTAAGCACTGTAACTAATGAACCACAAAAAACTAACGATAGCCTACAGTTTTATATTAGTCTCATAAAATTTCATAATTTAAACTATTCAAGCCATTTGTTCTTTTAAGCAGAATTACCTTAAGAGACTGTCCAATAATCTACTTGAGTATGTTTTGCCATTTTGAAAGTAAGCACACAAGGAACATGGAGATA
>NW_027695781.1:0-352 GCF_054177405.1 Leptonychotes weddellii | reverse complement strand
TTGCACAATTCACAGCAATAACTAAGCAATTTTCTAATTTTCTACCTTTTTTAGCCTGCTTTTATCCTTCAGGTATGTCTCTGACCAAATGGGACATCCTGTCCACTTACTCCCTATAAAAATCAGTAGTGATGCATGAGAATGAGCTTATTCATCATCAGTCCAGTGAGAAGCAGATGTCCTGTGTTGGCCTCTAATATTAGACCCTAGGTTAATTGTTGCCTGCACCATTTGGACATATTTCAAAACTTCTTTGTTATCTGTCCTCTTCATGGTATGGGGATAATAGTTGTACCTCGAGGTAGCTGTAGATGACTGAATAAGATGATGTAGTGAATACAGAGTTTAGCAC
>NW_027695780.1:0-352 GCF_054177405.1 Leptonychotes weddellii | reverse complement strand
GTGTGTACCTGAGGCTGTATCAGATAAGAACACCACCGCGCCCGGCACGCGCCCCGCACCGCGCCCAGCACCACCGAGCCTAGCACCCAGCACCACCGCGCCCCGCGCTGCGCCCAGCACCACCGAGCCTAGCACCCAGCACCACCGCGCCCGGCACCACCGCGCCCAGCTCTACCGAGCCTAGCACCCAGCACCACCGTGCCCGGCACTGCGCCCATCACCACCGAGCCCAGCACCGCGCCCCGCACCGCGCCCAGCACCACCGCGCCCGGCACGCGCCCCGCACCACCGCGCCCGGCACGCGCCCCGCACCGCGCCCAGCACCACCGCGCCCGGCACCACCGCGCCCAGC
>NW_027695779.1:0-352 GCF_054177405.1 Leptonychotes weddellii | reverse complement strand
TGTTTTTGGCTCCTGGCTTTACTAACAATAGTGGGAATTGCGTTGAAATCACCCTTGAAGTTCCCTCCATTTTTGCATGAAATAGACCTGAAAATGCTTATATCAGAACAAAGAAACGCTGAAAACCAATGAGATAAGTCACTAATGTAAGAAACCACAGAAAGGCCTGGGTGTACTTTGGTGGCTGTGGTGGGACCAGCACCAGCCTACGGGCTTGCAGACCCAGGACGGGCGGCTGGGAGGGGGTCAGCCGAGCAGTTTTCTGCACAGAAGGGGTGACTCTTTGCAATGGCCTGAGTATTTCATGGCAGTGGCCTTCTTCTCGACACAGAGAAGCAAAAATCCCATTTGC
>NW_027695778.1:0-352 GCF_054177405.1 Leptonychotes weddellii | reverse complement strand
GGAAAAGCTGGGCTCCCAAACTCAGGGAATCCAACACGTGTAAACAAGCCACCTAATCCTGTTGCTGTTCCGCTCCTGCTGGGGACTTTAGTCTCAAGGGAAAGGCACTTCTGGCCCGTGGGGACAAGGGGCAGCTACCACTCCTAAGGAACGTTCCTTCTGGGAAGGAGAGAACTGCTCAGGTTTCACTGGCCTGGCAGGAGGGGCGGTCCTCATGGTGTCCTGGCCCCCCGAGCTGGAGGGCTGGGGGCTAGGATGGCGGAAGGGACAGCTTTGATGGCTGTGGTGAGAATGAGGCAGGGTAGCTCCCGGAACTCTACTTCCTGTCGCTGCGGTCTAGGGGTGCCCCCTT
>NW_027695777.1:0-352 GCF_054177405.1 Leptonychotes weddellii | reverse complement strand
GAACCTGGATGCTGGCTGGGTTGTGGAGTGACCCCACAGCACCTCTTGCTGCAGAGCTGCAGTGCTGAAGGTCCCAGAGCCAGCCTGCTTCTCTGAGAAAATTAACTGGAATAGCCAGAAGCAAGACAAGTGAGAGGAGTGTGCCAACTCTACTCCTGAGAATTTCAGGAATAAATACCAGCAAGCCAGACACCCATTCATAATCCCTTGGGACCAGAAGTGGGAGAGAAAATTAAGAGATAAGTGATCAGGAGAGTAAAAATTAAGAGGGAAGGGAAGGGAGTAAGGTAAAACAGGGAGAGCACTTCTCTTATGGGAGCTTCTGTACAGGCGCTGATGGCATTGAGGAGGG
>NW_027695776.1:0-352 GCF_054177405.1 Leptonychotes weddellii | reverse complement strand
CCTTCGGCTCAGGTCATGATCCTGGAGTCCCAGGATCGAGTCCCGCATCGGGCTCCCTGCTCGGCAGGGAGTCTGCTTCTCCCTCTGACCCTCCTCCCTCTAATGCTCTCTGTCTCTCATTCTCTCTCTCTCAAATAAATAAATAAAATCTTTAAAAAAAAAAAAATTTACAGCAGTCACTTATGGATGCTATGATAATGTATGACTTTTAGTTCCTTCTCAGTGCTCAGCTGTATTTTCTTTTCTTATTGAAGTATAATTGACATACATTAGTTTCAGGTGCACAACATAATGATTCAACATTTATACCCAATGCAAAAAGATCTCCACAGTAAGTCTAGTCACCATCCGT
>NW_027695775.1:0-352 GCF_054177405.1 Leptonychotes weddellii | reverse complement strand
TAAACCCTCTCACCCCCATCATGGCTGGGTGCCTAATTCAGTGTTTCCCAAATTTCAGCCTCCCCCACTCCCCCCTCCCCGCCCCGCATTGTATCAGTCTCCTAGGACTGCCATAACAAATTACTACAAACTTACTTTTTCTTTCTTTCTCTTTCTTTCTTTTCTTTCTTTCTATGTATTTATTTATTTATTTATTTATTTTTAAAGATTTTATTTATTTGACAGAGACCACGAGAGCAGGAACACAAGCAGGGGGAGTGGGAGAGGGAGAAGCAGGCTTCCCGCTGAGCAGGGAGCCCGATGTGGGACTCGATCCCAGGACCCTGGGATCATGACCTGAGCCGAAGGCAGC
>NW_027695774.1:0-352 GCF_054177405.1 Leptonychotes weddellii | reverse complement strand
GTTTGCATATAACACCCAGTGCTCCATTCAATACGTGCCCTCTTTAATATCCATCACCAGGCTAACCTATCCCCCCACCCCCTTCCCCTCTAAAACCCTCAGTTTGTTTCTCAAAGTCCATAGTCTCTCATGGTTTGTCTCCCGCTCCGATTTCCCCCCCTTCATTTTTCCCTTCCTGCTATCTTTTTTTTTTTTTTTTTAACATATAATGTATTATTTGCTTCAGAAGTACAGGTCTGTGATTCAACAGTCTTACACAATTCACAGTGCTCACCATAGCACATACCCTCCCCAATGTCTATCACCTAGGCACCCCATGTCTCCCACCCCCCACCAATCCAGCAACCCTCAG
>NW_027695773.1:0-6624 GCF_054177405.1 Leptonychotes weddellii | reverse complement strand
GTATTGAGGAGGGCACGTTCTGCATGGAGCACTGGGTGTTATGCACAAACAATGAATCATGGAACGCTTCATCTAAAACTAATGATGTAATGTATGGTGATTAACATAAGAATAAAAAAATAAATAAATAAATAAATAAAAAGAAAATTCTGGCATTTGAGTATTTACTAAATACTAATATGACTAGTAAGTATTGTGCTTGGGTGGGGGAGAAGGATCTGAAACAGTATTGACACTTGGTTGACTTACTGCTTTTTTCTTCTGAAGGGCTCCAGAGTCCAAAATTACTGAAATGCGTCATCTTGCTACATTATTATACTGGATTCTCCTTATGCATCCTGGAAAATGAGGCCTATTTTTAAATGGTATCTTTTAAATATTTGACACAACCCTTTATGACAGTGCCTTGATTAAAAGCTCACAAAAGATAAAAGCATATGCTATCATTTTTAAACATAGAAGAAATACAGTCAATCACCTGTTCACACACATGTGCACGCACACACACACTCACACAAACACTCCCTCCAACATCACAGTTGGTTACCCATTGGGGAGTTTAATCACGTTCAACACTGAGAAATATTTTCTTATATAGCTGATCTTAATCTCCAATGCAGCAGTTTATCTATTTCTTCCTTTTAGGTCCCTCAGTACAAAGAAGAAACAGCTGGTCCCAATTCTTTTTATGTCAGGTTTTCACATACTAGGGGACTTAAAGTGGTGAAATAGGTCATGCCTGTCAATTACAATAGCAGACTTGAATTTTATATAACCTTGATTCTTTTAGCTCCCTGTACCTGGGAAATAGACAAGTGGGGAAAAACTGGTGTTTGCCAGGATTTCATACATTGCACATAATCATCCTTTTCAATCAACATTTGTCCTCATCAGATTTGTCCTAATTCTTTAGTAAAATGTCTAGGGAAAAATACACAGAATAATCGATAAAACATCTTCTGTTTGTGATTAAAGAAAACTCATGAAAAAGAGATGACCAAGTCCCTAGGACTCTTCCTGTGTGGTTCATGTTTTGTTAAATATGCTTTAAACACTTGGCTAAAAATATTTTGTTAAATATTAGTGACCTTGTGATTCTTGTGATTGTGATAGCTTAGTTAGAACAAAATTGGTCAAACGTTATTCTGGATGTTTCTATGCGAGTGCTTTTGGATGAGATTAATAATGAAATCTGTAGAATGAATGATGCAGATTGTCCTCCTAATGTGTGTTGGCCTCATCCAATCAATCGAAAGCTTGACTAGAACCAAAAGACAGACCTCTCCCTGCCTAACTGCTTTCACACCTTAGCCATTTTCCTGCCTTCAGACTTTAATTGAAATGCCAGCACTTTCAGGGTCTCGAGCCTGCTGTCCTTCAGAAAGGAACTACAACCATCACTCCCCTGGTTCTCAGGCCTCTGATTTGGACCAAAATGAAACCATTAGCTCTCCTGAGTTTCCACTTGACAATTCATGCTCCAGATCTTGGGATTTACCAGTCTCCAGAATAACATGAGCCAACTCCTTATAAATATCACCAACTTGATTCTTGGACCCATGAATCCTGCTATGGGAGAGACAGCACCATATATTGGTTGCTGACTGAAAGCATACCAGAAGTGGTTGTGGAAGAACACTGCCCCAGCCCTGCAAGGTACTGCCACCTGGCTTGTGCTGTAGTAGGCCATTCCATCATGCTATGAAGCCAGGCTGCTCCAGGATGGTGGGGAACATGTAACACCAGTGTTTGGAGTGTGGATCCACTCAGTAAATGGGCTAGAGTGAGGAATATGAGTGAGGTGAGGAATATGTTGCCTCCAAAATCCAAAGGGGCCCACTAGGCATTGTACTTTGTTTTGTGGTTGTTGGGAGGGACCAGATGTAACAACTTATCCTTCATCTTAAGAGGAATATCTGGACATGCCCCACAGCAAGAAATTTCACTGAGGTATAAGGCTCTTAAGAGGAATATCTGGACATGCCCCACAGCAAGAAATTTCACTGAGGTATAAGGCCCCTAAATTTTTTGTTGGGTTTATGTCCCACCCTCTGACATGCAAGTATCTTACCAATAAGTCTAGAATCTTTGCTACTTCTTGCTCACCTAGTCAAATCAACATAATGGATCAGTGTGATATCTTGTGGAAGGGAAAAGCAATCAAGATTCTTGTGAACTAAATTATGATATACATCTGAAGAGTTGATATACCCCTGAGGTAGGACAGTAAGTGTATATTGCTGGTCTTGCCAGCTGAAAGCAAACTGCTTCTGGTGGTCCTTACTAACAGGTATGAGGTTAAAAAAGCATTTGCCAGATCATTAGCTACATGTCAGGTACTAGGGAATGTGTTAATTTGTTCAAGAAATAAAACCACATCTGGTGCAGCAGCTGTAATTGGAGTCACCATCTGATTAAGCTTATGATAATCTATAGTTATTCTCCAAAATGCATCTGTCTTCTGCACAGGCCAAATAGGTGAGCTGAATGAGGATGCAGTGGGAATTACCACCCCTCTAGTAATGGTGGCACAAATCTCTGCAATCCTTCTAGAAATAGACTATTGCTTTTGGTTTACTATTTTCCTAGGTAGAGGCATTCTGGTAGTTTCCACTTGGCCTTTCCCATGATAGCCCTCACTCCACAAGTTAGGGAGGTAATGTGGGGATTTTACCATCTGATAGCATATCTATTACAATTACGCACTCTGGAACTGGGAAAATAACTGCAGGATGACTTCACGGACCCACTGGACCCACTGTGAAATGGACCCAGGCTAAAAATCCATTGATTACCTGACCTCCGTAGGTTCTTACTCTGACTGGTAGATCATAGTAATGTTTTGGGTGTCCTGGAATTAATGTCAGTTCAGACCCAGTGTCCAGTAGTCCCTAAAAGGTCTGCTTATGTCCTTTTCTCAAATGTACAGTTACCCTAGTGAGAGGCTGTAGGTGCCTTTGGGGGAAGACTGGAGAAATTTTTGGCAATGTACCTGAATTCATTCTTAAGGGAACCCAGCCTCCCCTTCAGTCAAGGTTCAAGTCTAGTAATTGATTGAGAGACCACAACTCTGTATTTTTATGATTCAGATTAGACTTTTGTTCACTTGACCTAGAACTTTTCTACTTATACACATCAAGTAAGAATTTAGATAAGCACACCCACCTTGCTTTTGGTGTTTGAGTGCTGCCACCCCATGATCCAATTAGTCACATTGCATTTAAGCTTCACAATTCACTGCAACTGGCATTGTACGGAGAAGATAAATCACAGAATTCTTCAAAGATGCTGGGACTCCCTCCCAAATTTATTTCTCATAGTCTTGTAAAAGGTTTGTCTTCTAGACCCTCCCAGGGTGGATGAATAGGTTTTAAATGACAAATCCACTCTAACATTCCAATCTCCCTAAGCTTTTGAATCTCTACATCTACATTAAACCAAGGGAAGTCTGGCATTTCTAACTAGTTCACTTTGGGCACTTTTTAGTCCATGTATCAGCCAACCAACCAACCAACCAAACTGTTAGAGCCCTTTGTAATTCCCTGAGATGCAACATTAGATGCATCAATGAAATGCATCAGTGAGCCTGTATCAATGAAATCTGCCTGATCCAACTTTATGTTCCTTCTACCATTATCCCACACGCTTAATATCCAGTCCCACACATGTTCTCCAATTTTTGTGTGTTCAAGTTAGATAACTCGAGTAGTTCTTTTGGAATGTAGTGTACCTCCTCACAGGTCACACTTTGTAACTCACCTTTAGGGACCTGCTGGGACTTGAGTGTGATAGGTCTAGAAGCAAAGGGTGGTGGGGTACATCCCAAGGAGAATTAGCATTATTTTGCATGGCAGCTACCTCAGGGGAGGCCATTACTGTTTCCCCAGGCATTGCAGAGTTAATCCACTCAGACTGGGTGGAAAGGCTACTTCCTTTGGCAAAGAAAACTCATCTGAATGTAGGACTCAATGTCTCCAGCTTTATCAGTCTTCTCACATATCCCCATTCCAACCCTTAAGACCCATTCCTTCCCAATCAATGCCCTCACTTTAATAGTAGACACTTGTATTATAATTCAGCCAGGTGCAGGATGAGATTCTGGGTTTGATTTTCAGCAATTTCAGCCCTCAACTTCAGGAGATAAGGGCCTCCTTCAGGGAACACAGAAACTTTTACGTCACTTATGCCGCACTTAAGTTAGGAATTTGAATCCCTGATCTCATCTTTTTCTTTTTCCACTTTGTCTAACAACATTAGGTGCAATAAGACAATCTCATTATGTGTTAGTTTGACAAAAATGTTTAAAAGTATCATATGCACAGCTATACAGATCCTTGCTTCTTATAGGTGGATGATTAGGAATATCCAATGGTGATATTTGTGTATCTCTATTGCCAGAAAGCACCATTGACTATCTGTGCTCTCTTTACTACGGGGAATAGAGTCATTAACATCTTTAAATTTAATCAGACTACAGAGCAAATTTCAGAAAGCCCAGAACCAATTTAGAAAACTCATCCTTAAAAGTCTGTTTCTCTAAAACCACTCTCTGTACCAAGATTTCACTAATGAATTCTATGAAGTACTTAGTAAAAAAAACCCATAAAACAAAAAACAATTTTAAATTATTTTCCTTAATAAAGGAGGAAAAAATATGTCCAAACTAATCTGATGAGACCATTACAACCCTGATAAGAAAACCTGACAAAGAACAAAGACATTACAATTATGGAGTGATAACCCTCATAAACATAGTACAAAAGTCCTTAACAAAACATTAGCAAAGCAAATGCTGCAATTTCTAAAAATGATAATGCACCATGGCCAAGTGGTATTTATCTAAGTGATTCAAGATTGTTTTAACATTTAAAATTCAATCAGTGAAATCCACTATAGTGCCAAATGAAGGAGAAAAAACACTGTGATGTATTGAATATCATTATTTTAATATATAAAGCCAAGGCATATGACTAATTATAAAACCCATTCATGATATAGGAAAAGAAAAACTCTCAGCAAGCTCAGAATGAGAGAACTTCCTCATCCTGATAAATGGCATCTTTGAAAAAATCTACCACTCACATCATACCTAATATTCTCCCTTAGATTGGAATTTATGTATGGTCTGCTCTTATCACTTCTAGTCAACATTTTATTGCAGGACCTGGCCATTGCAATAAGTGAAGAAAAGATAAATAAAATTCATGTAGATTGGAATGGAATTACTTAAACCATCCCTATTTAGAGACAACATGATTGCTTCTGGTAGGAAAAACAAACAAACAAACAAAAACTAAGGAATTAACAACAATAAAAAACTTCTCGAACCAATAAGTGAGGTTCATAAAACCTGAAGATACAAGATCAATATACAAAAACCAATTATATTTCTGTAATCTAGGAGTCAACAACTGGAAAAGAAAATTTTCCAAAATTCATTTTACATCTGTATAAAAATACTCATAAAGTACATAGGAATAAAATTTTAAAGTCATGCAAAACCTCCACTTTTAAAACCACAGAATATTAGTGAGAGAAATGGAGAGACATATCCATAGGTTGAAAGACCCAATATTTTCTTAAAGATTTTATTTTATTTATTGGAGAGAGAGAGCAAGAGCATGAGCAGGGAGGAGGGGCAGAGGGAGAGGGAGAAGTGGACTCCCCGCTGAGCAGGGTGCTTGATGTGGGGCTCAATTTCAGGACCCTGAGATCATCACCTGAGCTGAAGGCAGACACTTAACTGACTAAGTCACCCAGGTGCCCCAAGACCCGATATTTTTTTTTTTTTTTAAAGATTTTATTTATTTATTTGAGAGAGAGAATGAGAGAGAGAGAACACATGAGAGGGGATAGGGTCAGAGGACGAAGCAGACTCCCTGCCGAGCAGGGAGCCCGATGCGGGACTCGATCCAGGGACTCCAGGATCATGACCTGAGCCGAAGGCAGTCGCTTAACCAACTGAGCCACCCAGGTGCCCCCCCAAGACCCGATATTTTTAAGAGTCCATTTCCCCCCAATTAATATATAGACTGCATATAATCTCAACAAGAATTCCAACAGATATTTTTGTAGAAACTGATAAGCCTGTACTAAAATTTATAAGAATATGCAGAGGGCCTAGAATTTTCAAAACAATCTTGAAAAATAAAAAGAAAAAAAAGTTGGAAGGTTTGCACTACCAGACTCCAAGACTTATTATGTTATACTAATCAAGAAAGCATGTCATTAATATGGTACTGGCACAAAAACAGACACATAGACCAATGGAACAGAATAGAGAGCCCAGAAATGGACCCTCAACTCTATGGTCAACTAATCTTTGACAAAGCAGGAAAGAATGTCCAGTGGAAAAAAGACAGTCTCTTCAACAAATGGTGTTGGGAAAATTGGACAGCCACATGCAGAAGAATGAAACTGGACCATTTCCTTACACCACACACAAAAATAGACTCCAAATGGTTGAAAGACCTAAAGGTGAGACAGGAATCCATCAAAATCCTAGAGGAGAACATAGGCAGCAACCTCTTTGACCTCAGCCGCAGCAAGTTCTTCCTAGAAACATCGCCAAAGGCAAGGGAAGCAAGGGCAAAAATGAACTATTGGGACTTGATCAAGATAAAA
>NW_027695772.1:0-352 GCF_054177405.1 Leptonychotes weddellii | reverse complement strand
GCTTAACACAATGGAAGTTTATTCTCTCACAGTTCCTAGAAGTCCAAAATTCAGGAGTTGGCAGGGCTGCACTCCCTCCAATGGCTCTAGGGAAGAAGATTCCATTCCTCACCTCTTCTGGTTTCTACTAGCTCTAGGCAGTCCTTGGCTTTTGATTGCAGAACCCTAATCTGTCTCGGTCTTCACAAGGCTGTCTCCTTAGTGCTGTGTATTCTCTTCTGCACCCCGCCCTTTTCTTTAAGATTTATTCCACAGAGAGAGAGGGAACATAAGCAGGGGAAGTGGGAGAGGGAGAAACAGGCTCCCCACCAAGCAGGGAGCCCGATGCGGGGCTCGATCCCGGGACCCTGGG
>NW_027695771.1:0-352 GCF_054177405.1 Leptonychotes weddellii | reverse complement strand
CTTTATGGACATTTTCATCACAGCAAATATATTAATATAATTATAGTACAGTTAATTAACATATTACTCTATGCTGTTTATGATCCTAAAATTCCCAAGAATTTTGTTTGGATTTGTACCCCCCAAAGTGCATTTTATTTATAAATATTATTTATAAATAATAATTGCTGACCTCTTTTATTTTACAACTTTAGTTTATTTCTAGGTAACATTAATGATGTGAAATTAAAGATACTATAAATTGGATATCAACCACTGGCCCGATAAGACCAGTATGGTCTGCCTGTCTCATCTCTTCATTATCTATATAATTTATCCATGATTATAATACCAATATTTATTAGCTCTTCAT
>NW_027695770.1:0-352 GCF_054177405.1 Leptonychotes weddellii | reverse complement strand
TGCTCTCTCTCTCTCTGGCAAATAAATAAATAAAATCTTCTAAAAATTAAAAAAAAAAAGAAGAAATGGAGCAAGAATGGTATCAATAGGGAAAATGATACACTTGACTGGGGTTTTCTGAAGAAGGAAAAATGAAACCATCTAAAAGGAGACAAAAATTACTTAAGTTCCCAGGAGAATTAAAAGATTACTAAAATTTTAATTAAAAAATAAGCCAATTCGGGGCGCCTGAGTGGCTCAGTCGGTTAAGCATCTGCCTTCGGCTCAGGTCATGGTCCTGGGGTCCTGGGATTGAGCCCCGCATCGGGCTCGCTGCTCAGCGGGAAGCCTGCTTCTCCCTCTCCCATTCCCC
>NW_027695769.1:0-352 GCF_054177405.1 Leptonychotes weddellii | reverse complement strand
TCATGATCCCAGGGTCCTGGGATCGAGTCCCACATCGGGCTCCCTGCTCAGCGGGAAGCCTGCTTCTCCCTCTCCCACTCCCCCTGCTTGTGTTCCTGTTCTCGCTGTCTCTCTCTGTCATATAAATAAATAAAATCTTTAAAAAAAAAAAACAAAAAAAAAACTTTGAGCTGAGGATCTAAAAATGCTGGACAATTCAGACTAACAAGTTCAATCACCAATACTTTTTTAATTTTAATAAACAAAACAAAAAGTATTTGCTCTCTTTCTGAACGCACAGCCAAAGGGATGGCTTGGGCAAAGGTCCCCCCCAAAAGCATTTTCTTAGAATCAAGGCCAAAAATGAGCAAGG
>NW_027695768.1:0-352 GCF_054177405.1 Leptonychotes weddellii | reverse complement strand
GTCAGCTGACAATGGCCTTTCACATATAAATGCTCCGTGCGACCCAGCTCGAAGCCTCGACCACCACCAGCACCTGCAGGCTCCCTCCTGGGGTATTCTCTGAGGACACCACTATTCAGGCCACTAGCCCCGTAGATCAATTTCCCTCTTTTCGAACTTCAGGTACATGGAATCATACAGAGTGCTCTCTGTTTCTGGTTTCTTTTGGTCTGTAAGTTACGTTTGTTTTTTCATCCCTGTGTGGTGCTCCAGTGTATGAATATAGAACAATGTGTGCATTCTATTGTTGAAAAACATGTGGGTGAGTTCCAGTTTGGGACTATTATGAACCAAGCTGCTAGGAACGTCCTTG
>NW_027695767.1:0-352 GCF_054177405.1 Leptonychotes weddellii | reverse complement strand
TTCGGCTCAGGTCATGATCCCAGGGTCCTGGGATCGAGTCCCGCATCGGGCTCCCTGCTCTGCGGGGAGCCTGCTTCTCCCTCTCCCACTCCCCCTGCTTGTGTTCCCTCTCTCGCTGTGTCTCTCTCTGTCAAATAAATAAATAAAATCTTTAAAAAAAAAAAAAGTTTGTTTGTCTGTAATCCGGGGGAGTCCCTTTGGACCCTGTGTTCCTGTCTGGTCCTACTCCAATTTCTCCTTTTCCTCTCCTTGCTCATGACTTACATATGAAGTAAGAAATGCATCATCACTCCTCAAAATTTTGTTTTCATCTATTTGAATAAAAGCAATCAGATTTTTCTTCATAATTGTC
>NW_027695766.1:0-352 GCF_054177405.1 Leptonychotes weddellii | reverse complement strand
GTAGCTATTTGAAGTTATCTGGAGCATACTCTTATTTCTTTCTCAGGCCCCAAAATAACCAGGAGAGCCATCCATGGTAGATCTTTTTCATTTAAAGAGATGCTCTTCCAGGTATATCTGGGGAGCAAATATTATAACCAGAAATTATAAAAGCTAAGTCTGAGATAGCAATTTTACTGTTGCATAATTAATTGCTCAACCAACTACCCCCACTGCCTGTTCTTGCTCCCAGCCCAATTATATTTGAAATAAAGTTATGACCAAGATGGCCTTAATTTTTCCTTCAGCTTGACTAAATTTAAACTGGCTTCCTGACTATAGGGCTCTGAACTTCCCTTTTTAAGGGTGTTTC
>NW_027695765.1:0-352 GCF_054177405.1 Leptonychotes weddellii | reverse complement strand
TTTTTTTTTTTTAAAGATTTTATTTATTTATATGACAGAGAGAGACAGCGAGAACAGGAACACAAGCAGGGGGAGTGGGAGAGGGAGAAGCAGGCTTCCCGCTGAGCAGGGAGCCCGATGTGGGACTCGATCCCAGGACCCTGGGATCATGAGCTGAGCCGAAGGCAGACGCTTAACGACTGAGCCACCCAGGCGCCCTCAGCTCAAAGTTTTTTAAAGCACAACAAAAACATTCTCATTGTTAGGAAATTTACCTTAATGCTAGGAAAATGTCCATGCTTTTAAGTTTTATGAATGAAAGAATACAGAGGAGTATAGAGCTAAATAAAGCACAATAGTTGATACAGGTCTA
>NW_027695764.1:0-352 GCF_054177405.1 Leptonychotes weddellii | reverse complement strand
TATTGCTTCTAGTATCGGGTGTTGGGGTGGGGATGCAGTCAGCAACTGTGGTGATGGGCCAATGTGTCATACCTGTGGCCTTTGCAAGTGGCAAGGGTTTGAAAGTAAGTTTGAGTAGCATCAAGAAACAGGATCTTGGATGCATGAAACAAAAGTGTTTATCCCCCTAACCAATTAATATTTCTTTTTATAATCCTAGTTGCAGTGTACAGCCCTGGGAAGTAAGAATTGTATATGGAAAGGGTCAGAATTACAAGACGTCTGGGTCCCCTTCCGTGTCCCGGGCAGTGGAGGGTGTGGGAAACAACATTGTCTGCCCTCCCCGAGCATGGGTGTCGGTGGGGGGGAATGG
>NW_027695763.1:0-352 GCF_054177405.1 Leptonychotes weddellii | reverse complement strand
TAATGGTTTAAAGCCTTTTGGTTGGCTTTGATTTACCATAATTCAAAGGATTATAATGGAAATCTTTGTCCAGAAATAGACTCTCCCAGGTGTTTACATTAAGCACATGGACTCCTGCAGACTGCCCACAACGAAGGCATAAATTTAAGAACTCAGAACTGAAAGCACCAGTGAGGTTTGGCTATAATTTCTGTTTCTCTGTGCCTGAAGTATTAAAAACTAAATGCAGTTATTTCTGTTAACAAATGCAAATTTGTCCCAATATGATTAACATATTAAGAAAGAATTTGAGTACATTGTGAATTTTGCGTTTTTTATATGTGATTTTGTGGTATGGGGATCTGTACCCCAT
>NW_027695762.1:0-6625 GCF_054177405.1 Leptonychotes weddellii | reverse complement strand
TGGGTGGCTCAGTTGGTTAAGCGACTGCCTTCGGCTCAGGTCATGATCCTGGAGTCCCGGGATCGAGTCCCGCATCGGGCTCCCTGCTTGGCAGGGAGTCTGCTTCTCCCTCTGACCCTCCCCCATCTCATGTGCTCTCTCTCTCTCTCATTCTCTCTCTCAAATAAATAAATAAAATCTTTAAAAAAAAAAAAAAGAAATGAGATATAACAGACATTACTATGTGGAATTTTGGTGGTTTTGTTTCGATGAAGAGGGTTTTTGTTTTTTTGTGTTTGTTTTTTTAACAAAATTCTGCAACAAACTTGCCTCTACAATAAAGGTACCAAGACTTGGTATAATTTCTACTTTTTGCCATAACCTTGCTTTCGAAAACACTTAGATGTATGAAAAATTGTCGAGTTACTCAGAGTCCTTAATCTTAAATTAGAAAATGGAACCAGAGAAAAAGATGCTACATGTCTACCAATGGCACACAAAACTCCTTGTAACCAAAATTCAAAAATAAGAATGAATGATGTCATTCTACGTCTTGTCCCATCAACAGATTACAAAGAGCAAAAAAGTTGTTCTTCAGAAAAGAGCATATAGCAAACTGGCAGAATAACGATTTTCTCACTCATTCCTAGAATTCACAGAAATCCAACCACAAAGCCAGTGATCACATGAATTCATGCTGTAGCTGGCCAAGGTCAGGACTATGGATAAATCAGCATAACCCTTTAATATTAGTATCACCAAATGCAAAAATTAAAACGATTGGATACAATCAGTAGAAATCTTTCCTTCTGTGAAGGATAGCACTTTTAGACATAAACATGTTTGTATTATAAATTATGAGACCAGGTAGAAGCCAAGTGGTAAAAGAAAAAAAAATGATACTTAAAAAATTTTGCCCATTGATTTGACAAATCTTCTCTTGTTGAGGGTGGATGGGATTTTTAGAAATAGCCAAATGTCATTTAGAATCAAATGTGGTGAGTTATCAAGTTGGGTAAAATTAGTTTTTGCCAAAATCTGAAGTATTCCTGAAGATTTATTTTCTTGCATGCCTTCTAAATGGGTTACAAAAGGAGAGTTCTCAAAATGTCCTAAGGAATGACATCACTGATATCAGCATGGCCTCCTACAGTGAATACTTAGAAGGGAAATACTCATCTGCATATAAAAGCTCTGATGTCAGTTTTTTAAATCTGCCTCATTTTTAGAATCGCACTTTCAGAGATGATCCTTGTAACTGTGTAAGTGTCATTTGTGGAAATGGTATTTTAAACACACCAAAATCAACTATTTAAAAAGGCAACATTTACCAATCCTTTTGTGAAGTGAACAATCTTCCTAAGGCAAAACCACACACATTAACTTAGCAGTTTTATAATTGTGAACTATTGCAAATGGTATGTTTTATTAGATCTAGACATGGTTGTCACTCTCTTCCTCTCTCTACCAAAATATGAAGTTGACTCAACCAGTACTATATACATTACTTAACTGTACACGCTAAGTAAGTCCTTAAAACCATCCTTTAAAAGTGGTTAAAAATCTCCACTAAACCATCCTTTAAAAGTGGTTAAAAATCTCCACTGAGGAACAATGTGTTCAGCCTTCATGCTTACAGTCACACAATTTCAACAGTGGCTTGATGCAGATGACTACTGAAATCTGACCTGCCTATATGCAAGTGGATCAAGAAAAATTTAATTCTTCCTGTAAAATAACCATATCATGAATGACTAGATTTTAGACAAATTTTGAGTCCTAATGTCAATATTTTTAACTACGGGCTGTGTTCTTTCCCTTGAATGTTTACTGCTTTATTTTTTTTCCAGGAGGAACTGTGGGATACCAAATATTTTATGTGTATTCTTTTATACTATTATTTTGGAGATGTTTATGCATAGAGGGACTAACCACTTTTTAAACTGAATTTTTTATTATGAGATAAATGTAGATTCACATGCAGTTTTAAGAAAGATTCTGTGTATTCATTACCCACTTTCCTTCAATGATAATGTCTTACAAAACTATTTTTCACTTTCAACTCATTCATCTACCTGTGTTTAAGACACAACAATGGACAACACAGTCTCTGAAATTTGGTTATATGATCATGAGTATGATCACATTGACCAAAATGGTTTTTTTAATGGAAAAATGAACGGTAATTTAAAATTTTTGTTCACATCACGATTGTTGAAAATAGCACTGATAAAAATATTATTATCCAAACGGGAGTTACATTATCTCTATTCACAAGATGGCATCTTCTATGTAGAAAACCTTAAATAGATCACAAAAAATTTCTGAGACAGCTAATAAACAAACTCAGTAAAGTTAGTGGATACAAAATCAACACACAAAAATCAGTTGCATTTCTATACACTAACAATGAACAGTCCAAAATGGAAATTAAGAAAACAATTCCAACTACAATAGCATTGAAAACAATTAAATATTTTAGAATTAATTTAACCAAGGAGGCAAAAGATTTATGCACTGAAAACTGCAAAACAGCACTGCTTTCACTGCTGAAAAAAATTAAACACAAATAAATGGAAAGATACCCTGTGTTGATGGATTAGAAAAAGTTAATATTGTTAAAATAACAATACTCCACAAACCACCTAGAGATTCATTTCAACTCCTATCGAAATCCCAACAGCATTTTTTGCAAAAATAGAAAAACCCATCTTAAAATTCATGGAGAAGCTCATGGAATCCCAAAAAACCATAACAATCATGAAAAATAAGAAAGTTAGAGAACTCACACTTAATCCCAAAAAACTATAACAATCATGAAAAAGAAGAAAGAGAACTCCACACTTCTTGATTTCAAAACTAACACCAGAGCTAAAATAATAGAAACAGTGTGGTATCGACATAAGGACAAACATATAGACCAATGGAATAGAAAACCCAAAACTAAACCCTTGTGTAGATATGGTCAATGATTTTTTAACAAGGCAGCAAGATCAATCAATTGAGAAAGGGCAGCTCTTTCAACAAATAGTGCTGGGAAAACTGGATATCCACATGCCAAAGAATGAAGCTGGACCCTTGCCTGACATCACATATAAAAATTAATACAAAATGCATCAAAGAACTAAACATAGTAGCTAAAACTATTAAATTACTGGAAGAAAACATAGGAAAAAATCTTCATGACATTGTATTTCATGATTTCTTGACTACAACACCAAAAGTACAATGCAACAAAAGAAAAAAAAAAAAAACTGGATTTCATCAAAATGAATACCTTCTGTGCATCAAAATGAGTACCTTCTGTGCATCAAAGGACACCATCAAGAGAGTGAAAAGACAACCCAGAGAATATGAGAAAATATTTCCAAATCATATATATGAAATGGTACTGGTATCCAGAATACATAAGAAAATCCTAGAACTCAACAACAAAATTTAAAAATAGGCAAATGACTTAAATAGAAATTTTTCAAGAAGATGTACAAATATCCAGTGAGCACACAAAAACAGGCTCTACATTACTAATCATTAGGGAAAAGCAAATCAAAACCAAAATGAGATACAATTTTACACCCATTTATATTACAAAAAAATGGAAAATAACAAGTCATGATGAGGATGTGGAGAAACTGGAACCCTGAATGTACTGCTGGTAGCAATATCGAATGGTTCAAGCACTGGAGAAAAACAGTATGGTAATACTTCAAAAAGTTAAACATGGAACTGCCATATGACCCAGCAATTCCACCTCCAAGTATATATCTAAAAGAAATGAAAGGAGGAACTTACACAACAACATTCATACCAGCATTATTTATAAGAGCCAAAAGGTACAAATAACCAAATTCCATCAAAGATATATAAATGGAACAATAAAACACAACAGACACGTGAAATAAAAGGAATGATATTCCCCCAAAAGGAATCAAATTCTTACACATGCTATAAAATAAATATACTTTGAAAACCTTATATTAAATAAATAAGCCAGACACAGCAATAGGACAAATATTGTATAATTCCACATAGTTGAGGTTCCTAAAATAGTTAAATTCATAGAGACAGAAAGCACATTACAGGACTGGAACGGGGATGTAATACACAGTTACTATTTAATGGGTATAGTTTTGTGTTGGAAATGATGAAAAAGTTCTGGAAATAGAGAGTGATAATGATAGTACAAGAATGCCAATGTATGTACCTAAAGGCAATTAATTATACACTTAAAAATAGTTAAAATGGTAAATATCTTTAAAAACGTAGGATATATCAGGCAAATATAAAGTTATGAGAAAGTTTGTGTTGAACATGGCCGCTAAATATATGAACAAAGAATAGACAAACTTCAGCACTGCTTCCACTAGAGAAAATTTGGGAATAACCAATTATTCACAAAAAAAACAGAATAGACTGTATGTTCATATAACACAATACTATAAGCAGTTAAATGAATGAAATAAAGCCACATGAATCAATATAGACTAAAAACAGTTCAAATGGGACTTCAGATTCATCTAAAAAATTCTAGGAATATAAAAATCTGAAGGAAATACCATTAAATTTCAATAGCCATTTATTTTAATAATAAAACAACTTATCTTCACATCAGCCCACAAAACAAGCCCTAACAAATTAAAAGAGATGGAACTCATACCATGCGTATTTTCTAATCACAACACTATGAAACTAGAAGTCAACCATAAGAAAAAATCTGGAAATACCACAAATACATGGAGGTTAAATAACATGCTACTAAACAATGAATGGGTCAACCAAGAAATCAAAGAAGAAATAAAACAGGACATGGAAACAAAGGAAAATGAAAATACACTGGTCCAAAACGGCTGCGAGGAAGCAAAAGTGGTTCTAAGAGGAAAGCTTACAACAATATAGGTATATCTCAAGATGCTAGAAATTTTTCACATAAACAACCTAACCTTACACCTAAAGGAGCTAGTAAAAGAAAAACAAACAAAACCTAAAACCAGCAGAAGGAAATAAAGATTAGAGCAGAAATAAATGATACAGAAACTAAAAAAAAAAAAAAAAAAAAAAAAAACCAATAGAACAGATCAATGAAACCAGGAGCTGGTTCTTTTAAAAGAACAACAAAATTGATAAAGCTCTAGCCAGAGTTATCAAGGAAAAAAGAGAAAGGACTCAAAGTAAAAAAAATCATAAATGAGAGAAAAGAAGTAACAAGCAATACCAGAGAAATACAATTATTAGAGATTATGAAAAATTATAATGCTAACAAATTAGACAACCTACAAGAAATCAATAAATTCCTAGAAACATATAAATTACCAAAACTGAAACCGGAAGAAATAGAAACTTTGAATAGACCAATAACTGGCAAATAAACTGAATCAGTAATTAAAAAACTCCCAACAAACACAAGTCCAGGACCATGTGGCTTCACAGGTGAATTCTACCAAACAATTAAGAGTTAATACCTATTTTTTTTTTTTAACGGTGAAACGGGGAATGAGTCCCCCATTTATTTTTTTTATTTTATTATCTTATGTTAGTCACCATATAATACATCATTAGTTTTTGATGTGGTGATCCACGATCCATTGTTTTCGTATAACACCCAGTGCTCCATGCAGTACGTGCCCACCTTAATACCCATCACTGGGCTAACCAATCCCCCCTCCCCCCTCCCCTCTAAAACCCTCTTTGTCTCTCAGAGTCCACAGTCTCTCATGGTTCATCTCTCCCTCCGATTTCTCCCCCTTCATTTTTCCCTTCCTTCTCCTAATGGCCTCCATGCTATTCCTTATATTCCACAAATAAGTGAAACCTTATGATAATTGACTTTCTCTGCTTGACTTATTTCACTTAGCATAATCTCCTCCAGTCCCATCCATGTTGATGTAAAAGTTGGGTATTCATCCTTTCTGATGACTGAGTCATATTCCACTGTATATATGGACCACATCTTCTTTATCCATTCATCTGCTGAAGGGCATCTCAGCTTTCAACAGTCTGGCTAAGGCAGACATTGCTGCTATGAACATTGGGGTGCATATGGCCCTTCTTTTCACTACATCTGTGTCTTTGGGGTAAATACCCAGCAGTGCAATTGCTAGGTCATAAGGTAGCTCTATTTTTAATTTTTTGAGAAACCTCCACGCTGTTTTCCAAAGTGGTTGTACCAACTTGCATTCCCAACAACAGTGTAAGAGGGTTCCCCTTTAACCACAACCTCTCCAATATTTGTTCTTTCTTTCCCTGTCCATTTTTGCCATTCTAACTGGTGTAAGGTGGTATCTCAATGTGGTTTTGAGTTGAATTTCCCTGATGGCTGATGATGATGAACATTTTTTCATGTGTCTGTTAGCCATTTGTATGTCTTCTTCAGAGAAGTGTCTTTTTGTATCTTCTGCCCATTTTTTGACTTATTTGTTTTTTGGGTGTTGAGTTTGAGAAGTTCTTTATAGATCTTGGATACCAGCCCTTTATCTGTAGTGTCCTTTGCAAATATCTTCTCCCATTTTGTGGGTTGCCTCTTTGTTTTGTTGACTGTTTCCTTTGCTGTGCAGAAGCTTTTTATCTTGATGAAGTCCCAAAAGTTCATTTTTGCTTTTGTTTCACTAGCTTTTGGAGATGTATCTTTTTTTTTTTTAAAGATTTTATT
>NW_027695761.1:0-352 GCF_054177405.1 Leptonychotes weddellii | reverse complement strand
TGCGTGTATTTAGTCTTGTACATTTAAAAACAATTTAAAGAATAACTGCATAAGAATAGAAGTATTTACTAAAATCATAACAATTAGGGGATAGTTAAGTATTAAGTATTAAAATTCACTATAAAGCCATAAATACAGAGAGAGGCATTTGAATATATGACAGAGCAGAGGAGCAAACTATCATCCCTCAAAAATATATATAATTATAAATCCTATGATAAAGATGTTATTTCAAATTAACAGGGAAAAAAGAAGACTTATTCAGTAAGCCCTGTGGGACTCAGCTAACCAGTTAAAAAAAAAATAAGGTTAGATCCCTTCATCTCATTTTACCCTCCAAAACAAATTTGAT
>NW_027695760.1:0-352 GCF_054177405.1 Leptonychotes weddellii | reverse complement strand
GGTTTTGATTTGAATTTCCCTGGTGGCTAATGATGATGAACATTTTTTCATGTGTCTGCTAGCCATTTGTATGTCTTCCTCAGAGAAGTGTCTTTTCATATCTTCTGCCCACTTTTTGACTTGATTATTTGTTTTTTTGGGTATTAAGTTGGAGAAGTTCTTTATAGATCTTGGATATCAGCCCTTTATCTGTAGTGTCATTTGCAAATATCTTCTCCCATTCTGTGGGTTGCCTCTTTGTTTTGTTGACTGTTTCCTTTGCTGTGCAGAAGCTTTTTATCTTGATGAAGCCCAAAAGTTCATTTTTGCTTTTGTTTCACTTGCCTTTGGAGATGTACCTTGAAAGAAGTTG
>NW_027695759.1:0-352 GCF_054177405.1 Leptonychotes weddellii | reverse complement strand
CTGTTGCTGAACGTTCTTTTCGTCCTTCTGTTCCGTCTTCCATGGCTCTCACGCCGACAGCTGCAGGAACACATGGAGGTTGCTTGGCAGCTGCTAGACACAGATGCTGGGCTCTGTAATGTACTTTCCCCTCCTCTGCTGCTTGCTTCTGAGTGTTTCTCTGGCTGCCTGGATGTCTTCGTTCCTGCGTGTGGGCGGGTGTGCTTCGAGGTGCTAGTGGGGTGTGAAACCTTGGGGGATTGGTGCTGCTGAGCAGGCAGGATGGCTGGGTCCTTAAGATTGTCTTTGCCTTTTTTACACCCCAGTGTCAGTTTTTAACTGTTCTGCATGCCTGAGAATGGTTTCAAGCTGG
>NW_027695758.1:0-352 GCF_054177405.1 Leptonychotes weddellii | reverse complement strand
GACAAGCTAGTGTTATCAAATAACTGTATTATCTGAAAAAATTCATCATCTCACGTAATTTAAATTCTTGCCCTTTGCTCCCTTATGTATATTTTTGCATTAAAAAGTCTGCCTAAAATTAGTTCAGTTCTTCCCTTTGGGATAGATTTTAAAACAAAAACATGGAAGGATTAAAAAGAGGAACAGAGTGACTGATAGTTGAGATTTCTTCTATACAGTCTCTTGATGTATGCATGATAAGAAGGTTGGAAGCCTATGTGAAAAGACCAAAAAAGAAGAAAATGAATGTTCTAGGGACCACACAAATTAGTGACATCGCTGCCCTCCAGGGAAGAAAATACTTTGTGTGTGT
>NW_027695757.1:0-352 GCF_054177405.1 Leptonychotes weddellii | reverse complement strand
GTGGAGTGTTGTTTGACTTGTGAATGAAAAAAATCTCTTAAACCACACCACTATCGAATGAAAATATTGAAATTGTATCTGTAAGAAACATTTAAAGAGAAGATATATTAGTTTTTTAATTGGTATTTTAATTTTTATATATTACGGAAAGAACAGAAGTGATTGAATATTGTTAATTATATACCACTGTGTGTTTAGAAGAGTAAGGAGCCGTCAGTTTTCATATCAGTGACAGCACCTACAGTATTGTTCTGTTGGAGAAACCACATGTCTTGGAATTACTTTGCTGTTTCGGTAGTATTAACTGTTTTCTCGCGCTTGTTCCAGTGATTTCCGGTGAATCTGTGTCAGC
>NW_027695756.1:0-352 GCF_054177405.1 Leptonychotes weddellii | reverse complement strand
CTGTCCAGTTACTTCAGTCGTCCATGCATTTTGCTTGATCTGCAGCCCTGTCTCATTGCTTTCAGGTGCCCTCGCCAACTTGGGCCCCTCGGGTGATATCCAGCCTTTTGCCGAGGATTACCCTGGAGGGATTCTCCTGCTGGCCTGGACCCCTCAGAGCGTCTCTCTCCCGCTATGGTGCCTGGAATGAGCTGCAGGCACCAGCTCTGAGCTGCTCCCTGGGCGGCTGCATGCTCCTGGCCCCTCCTGTTCCCAGGACTCCTGGTGTGCCCTCACTGCGAAGCTTCCTGTCACTGCAGAGACCCCGCATGCAAAGGCGCGGGGAGGGGAAAAATGTGACTCTGTCCCCATT
>NW_027695755.1:0-352 GCF_054177405.1 Leptonychotes weddellii | reverse complement strand
GAGCTGCCAGCTCTCTGGGTGTTGTCTTGGATCCCCCAGGAGAGAAGCTGGTGAATGTTTTCTCTTAAAATGCTCTCATTCCTGGAGGTCCCAAGAGATCCCATGAGAGTCAGCTTGGATTGTTTCCCCTGTGAGGTTCATAACGTAAAGCCCAAGCTAGTGGGTAGCAGGGTCACATAGATAAGAGACAGATCTACCGCTGTTGGAGGTGTTCAAATGTCTCCGTCAATTAGGGATGATTTTGAGGCCATACGGTCTTCTCATACTAATATCCCAGGATATACCAGCCCAGAAGACATATCTGATTACAATTTTGTCATGCTTATTTCATTCGGTTCCAATGTAGCTTTTT
>NW_027695754.1:0-352 GCF_054177405.1 Leptonychotes weddellii | reverse complement strand
AAGAGGAAATTGAGACTCAGGTCACATCCTAGGAAGTGAGTACAATGGACTTCCAAATGAGGACTGCCAAACACCTAAGCTTGATGCTATCCTATATTTTTTTGAATCAATGGATCCATTGACGGTATTTCCTAACGGACATTGGATTATGGCAGACTCCTCAGTGCCAGTCTCGTATTTTCAGATCTTATGTCAGGACTAGCGTTACCTGTTGCTGTCCAAAGTCATTCTTACTAGGAAATTTTGTCTCTGGACTTCCTCCCTCTCGGCTGGCATTCTCCATGCACCTGCTCCAGGTCTCCATTGCTCATCCCTGGATGTGGTTCTCTCCAGCCACCTCCCTGCATTTTTT
>NW_027695753.1:0-352 GCF_054177405.1 Leptonychotes weddellii | reverse complement strand
TTCTCTCTCTCTCAAATAGATAAATAAAATCTTTAAAAAAAAAAAAAAAGAAAGTACAGTCAAAATTACAACAAAAATTAAAGATAGGAATAATTTAACAAGAAGGTTAGAAAATGAAAGTTTTCAACAGCAAACTACTTTTTCTTATGAATTATAAATTTAAAATTCTACACAAAATTTAGTAAATAAAAGGAAATGTACATCCATGACAAAATTAAGTTTACTGCAGAAAGGTAAGAAGAGCTCAGTAATCAAGAATCTTTCATTAATGACATCAAGATGTCAAAAGAAAAAGAACTACAAAATGTTCATTTGTATGAATGCTAAAATGATAAATGTAAGATTTGCCTTA
>NW_027695752.1:0-352 GCF_054177405.1 Leptonychotes weddellii | reverse complement strand
TTTTTTTTTTTTAAGATTTTTTATTTATTTGCGAGAGAGAGAATGAGAGACAGAGAGCATGAGAGGGAGGAGGGTCAGAGGGAGAAGCAGACTCCCCGCTGAGCGGGGAGCCCGATGCGGGACTCGATCCAGGGACTCCGGGATCATGACCCCAGCCGAAGGCAGTCGCTTAACCAACTGAGCCACCCAGGCGCCCCTCGAGTCTGTAAAATTTTCATGTAATCATTTTAACTAGGGAACATTTTGGTTCAGACTAAAATAGAAACTCGTGCATGTTTTTTATTTTGACAAAATATAGAAAATTATTTTTCTCAACCCATTCCTAAATTTCATAAAATTACATCTTCAATTG
>NW_027695751.1:0-6625 GCF_054177405.1 Leptonychotes weddellii | reverse complement strand
AGGGTTGCTGGAGTGGGGGGTGGGGGGGGAGGGATGGGGTGACTGGGTGATAGACACTGGGGAGGATATGTGCTCTGGTAAGTGCTGTGAATTGTGCAAGACTGTTGAATCTCAGATCTGTACCTCTGAAACAAATAATGCAATATATGTTAAGAAAAAAAAAAAAGATAGCAGGAGGGGAAGAATGAAAGGGGGAAATCGGAGGGGTAGACGAACCATGAGAGACGATGGACTCTGAAAAACAAACTGAGGGTTCTAGAGGGGAGGGGGTTGGGAGGATGGGTTAGCCTGGTGATCGGTATTAAAGAGGGCACGTTCTGCATGGAGCACTGGGTGTTGTGCACAAACAATGAATCATGGAACACTACATCTAAAACTAATGATGTAATGTATGGGGATTAACATAATAAAAAAATTTTTTAAAAATTTAAAAAAGTGAATTTGAAATGTTTGACTTTAAAAAATATGGTCCCTGAGGTTGTATACACCGCTTATTATAATTGTTTTAAAATATGATATGGGGGCAGCTGGGTGGCTCAGTCATTAAGCGTCTGCCTTCGGTTCAAGTCATGATCCCAGGGTCATGATCAAGCCCCGCATTGGGCTTCCTGCTCAGCAGGAAGCCTGCCTCTTCCTCTCCCACTCCCCCAGCTTGTGTTCCCTCTCTCGCTGTGTCTCTTTCTGTCAAATAAGTAAAAAAAATCTTTAAAAAATATATGATTTGAAGTTCATTCCTGAGGAACATATTGATGGAGCATTATACACACACACGCGTGTGTGCACACACATGTAGGAGAATCAGAACCATAATAAATTTCTTTTCTTGTTCTGACTCTCTAATTTTTGGGGGAGCCAGAAGGCTGGAGTGAAGAGTGACATCTGTTTCATTTTTTATATTCTTGATGCTCATAGTGCTCATGCTGTTTGTATATGGTAACAATGCTGTATCATCATCATCATCATCATCATCAAAACTCAAAATTAACAAGCACCATTGGTACACTACAGTTTATGTGATACTCTGGACTCTTGCCCCTTGGAATTTACATGTTATTGCATATGAATAGGCAATCTCAGTCTCAAACCCTCTGCTTTATGATAAAGACCTTTCTCTCCACTTTTAAGTGAGGCTGTGTTTTATAGGGAAAAGAGGTTAGAGGATAAGGATTTATAGACTGACTCTACACAAAAATGTATAGCTTGAAAGAAATCTTGTTGAGTTTAGTTTAAAAGAGGTATGTTTTTCTTTAAAGATTAAAATAAGTTCAGTATAACCTACCTAATCAAAAAATAAAACAAAACTCAGGATGGGGTAACTGGGTGATGGGCATGAAGGAGGGCATCTGATGTGATGAGCACTGGGTGTTACATGCAACTGATGAATAACTGAACTCTACATCTGAAACTAATGATGTACTATACGTTGACTAATTGCATTTAAATAAAATTCAAAAATTAAAAAATAAATAAAACAAAACTCAATGAGTTACTTTGGAAAGAAGCAACATTTTTACATACCTGAATTCAACCAGGATCTTCCAAGCTAAGTAATGAGAAGAGACACACATTGGGTAATAATAGCTAGCACTTATGAAATATTTTGCTGACTAACCCTAAGGGTTTATTTCCTTCAAGGAAACAAAATAAGTATAATATAAACCAGGGTATTTGGTGTGATTGTGAAAACCTTAGAACACACAAGGAAAACATCTATTCATATTTCCAGTAATGCAAAGCAATGATTAAAATTTTTAAATATAATTTTCATGTTGCCCTGTAAATTGCTTATCTACTTAAAACACAAACACACAGGTACACACACACACACACACACACACACACACAATGATTAGTAAGAGTAGTCAAGAAAATTTTTCTAAAAGAACATCCAGAATATTTGAGGTGTTTGTGGCAAATTAATTTATTGCTATGAAATATAAGCTATTTTTGTTTTGCCCAGATTTCTGTTTGTACCCTTCCCCATCAGATGGGCATGTAAGACCAGATAAAATATTCAGAAGTCATTAAATAGGCAATGCTTCTCAAACTTTAATGTGCATGTACATCATGTGTATTTACATCAGGTGAATTGGATGGAAGTCCCTTTCTTTTTTTTTTTTTTTAGATTTTATTTATTCATTTGAGACACAAAGATACAGAGAGAGAGCATGAGCAAGGGGAGAGGCAGAGGGAGAGGGAGAAGCAGGCTCCCCACTGAGCCAGGAGCCCCATGTGGGGCTCGATCCCAGGACTCTGGGATCATGACCTGAGCCTAAGGCAGACGCTTAACCATCTGAGCCACCCAGGTGCCGCTGGAAGTCCCTTTAAACTATGATGATAATGAAAAGATGACCCTGTTCTCACCTGTTCAGCTTTAGAAACCTTCCTACCAAATTTGTGAGTATCTAGTCAAGGCCACCTCAAAGTGGGACACTGTGTTTTCTTGTCCTTTTGTACATACCATTAACAACATCACTACGCCTCCCACTTAATGCTAGTTGAACATGTATGAGCCAAGCACTTTTCATGATTGTTCCATGAATTCTCAAACAACTTGAAAGTGTAAGTACTATTACTAGCAGTGAGAGAACAGAAGCTCAAATCTTCAAAAGGTCATCCTGGTAGTCTGTTTTGACCTCTGAGCAATACTCTCCTCCCCATACTACTATATGATTAATGTGGTACTTGCTCACAATTCCCTTCACTTGCTTCATTTCAAGTATTTCTTGGTAATCCACTTGGTCAAATTGTCAAATTCACGTTGAATTGCAATCCTCTCACCCTTGTGCTTAATTGGCCTGGTATCTATTCTTCCTTTATCTTATTTGGGCTTGCAACTTTTTGTTTTAGTAACTGTATATCAACTACATATGCAAGAATTTTTAAATACATGGAGAATAATGAGACCCTATCATGGGAGATATTCAAGTAAGGTCTAGATTGCTATAACTCTTGCAGAGAATTGATTCAGGTCTCAAGTGAAGATCATTTGAATTGTTTGTACAGTTCCTTTCAGACCTGGTATTACATTGTTCTGCCAATGTTGTTACACACCTGAAAACATGGCATTATTAACCTTGAAATTTTCATATTCATAGGAACATATTCAGACCTAATATATCAATGTATCCTTAGTTTTCACCTACCTTGGGAAAATCCCCACTTAACATTTATGAACATACTCTGGAATGGTAACATTCCACATGACTGAAATATTCCTGGTCCAATGTTATATTACAGATAAATACATAGATAGATAGATAGATAGATCCCAAATTTTATTTAATAATTTACCTTTTATATTTTAGAAGACTTTTTATTTTAAAATATTTATAGATTCATGGGGAGTTACAAAGAAATGTACAAGGAGGTCTTATTATATTTTTAAAATTAAAAATTTTATGGGATTTTAAATTTCAAAAAAAGCAGGACACCTGGGTGGCTCAGTCAGTTAAGCATCTGCCTTCAGCTCAGGTCATGATCCCAAGTCTTGGGATTGAGTCCCACATTGGGCTCCTTGCTCAGCGGGCAGCCTGCTTCTCCTCTGCCTGCTGCTCCCCCTACTTGTGTGCTCTCGCTCTCTCTCTCTCTCTCTCTGACAAATAAAATCTTTAAAAAAATAAATTTCAGTAAAAGCATATACTTACTGAAAAATTTACCAGAGTCAAAGTCATATCAAATGAAAGTGAAATATCTTCACCTTCACACCACATTCTGCCTGGCACCACAGTTGGTGTGTGTCCTAGTTTTTTGTTTATATCATATAAGATTGACCATATAAAAAAGTCAGTTTACAAACAATCCCAGTTCCTTTCCATCTCTGCACAGCTTTGTTTAAAAGTCCTATGATTGTTAGTAACAATATACAGGATACAAAAGAAAAGGTTACTTTTTATAGGAAGACCTAAGTAGCAGGAAGGATGAAAGATAGTCACCATTTATGGTAGGCAGAGTTCTTAAGATGACCTCCCAAAATCCTACCCCTTGGTATACAGGTCTACCATAATCCCCTTTCCTTGAGTATGGGCAGGACCAGCCAATATGACTCACAAACTTCAGGGCTTTATGATAGTTAATAAATTGTTTGTAAGACACCTCCCAAACATCAATGGATTGTAATAGAGATATGAGAAGCCCTGGCATAGTGAACAAAAAGTTTCCAAATATGAGTTATGCAAATTTAGTTATATTTTATTTAAACAAATATTTTTTATGTCCTTAATGTCATACTATAATGGACACATAGGAGATACACTTTCTGCCTGAAAATTATTGTTTTCCATCTTGCTTGTAAAAATTAGAGTAGGAGTTAATACTATGCATTATTTATTATTTACCATGAACAAATTTTCCCTCATATTATCTTACCTAAGGAATTCAGGCACCTCTCAGGCTTTCGAGTTGATAATCTCTCAGGTCATTTCAATTCTGGTTTTATTATTACTATTGTAGACATTGATAACATGAAAATGATATTTAATATATGTCATTACATAAATGTCATAAAAATGATAATGAAAATATGTACTATATTTTATAACATGCCCTTTAGAAGTAAGTATATTCTGATACTGGGCAGTTTTTCTCAATTGTGATGGTAAATAAACTACTTACCACTAACTTTTGCCAAAAGCTTTGGATTTCTGACTTTGTGGCAGGGCTTCCTGTTTTCTACTCTAGTTCTTTCCCAGACTGGAAAGGATACTCCCTGGTAAAACAGGCTATCAATTCCATGTGTCATGACAGAGACCTGCCATTCCAGGATCTGCCTTGAGTATACTCATTGACCAATACAATAGTCAAAAATCTTTCTTCAATCTCTCAATGAATTCATTTTTCTAGAATGGACATGTATAAATGATTGTGGACTGACCACTTGGGAGTAACCATGTAATCTCTCTCTAAGCAGCTGTTTTGAGATTCCTCAGAGTACAAACACAACTCAAGGGCAACAGCCTGAATAGAAATTGTTAGAAATGAAAAACAATTAATTCTCTCATGTATTCATTAAAGTCATGGCTATCATCTTTGCCCAGCATACAATGAGGAGATAGCTTCTTTTCTCTTCTGGGACACATGCAAGTGAATTTCAGTACCAGATTTTTTTCGTTAGGAATTGTGGGTATTGAATACTGGAAATCTGCTAAGAGAATAAATTTCAGGTGGTCTTATCACACACACATAAAAGTTGGTAACTACATGAGGAGATGATACGTTAATTAGCTTGACTATAGTAACCATTTCACTATGTATATGTATATCAAATTATCATCTTGTATACCTTAAATACATACAATTTTTAAATGTTCTAAAAATTAATAAGCATGGTACTTTAATAAAGTAACTAAAGGATTATATAAATAAAGGTGATCAACTGGAAAGAAGAAAGAAAGAAAGAAAAAGAAAGAGAGAAAGGTTGATTCAGGGGGTGTCTGGAAGGCTCAGTCGGTTAAGCACCTGATTCTTTTTTTTTTTTAAGATTTTATTTATTTATTTTTGAGAGGGAGAGTACTCGAGCAGGGAGAGGAGGAAGAGGGGGAGGGAGAGGGACAAGCAGACTCCCCGCTGAGCACAGAGCCCAATGCCGGGCTTGATTGCAAGACCCTGAGAGCATGACCTGAGCTGAAACCAAGAGTCAACTTCCCAACCCACTGGCCCGCTAGGCACCCCAAGCATCTGGCTCTTGATTTTGGCTCAAGTTATGATCCTAGGTCTTGGGACTGAGCCCCACATTGGGCTCCTGTTCTCAGTGGGGAGTCTGTTTGAGGATTCTCTCCCTGTCCCTCTGCCCCCCACCCCCGCTCTCTCTCTCTCAAATAAATAAATAAATCTTTAAAAGAAAGAAGAAAAATTCTGATATTACTACAAAATCTACCTTCTCTAGCCAGCTTACTCAGGGCACCCTTGACTTACTTGTTTCACAAGCTGTAGATGATGGAGTTCAACAAGGGGATCACAACACAGAAAAGCACAGAGACTGGGTTATAGCCTACTTTGGGTTGTCATAGTTGAAGTGAGCTGTCCCAAAGAAGGTCACCACCACAGTGAAGTGGGATGCCCCTTCGGATCCCTACATTTGTATCTTTCTGGTAAATACCCAGTAGTGCAATTGCTGGATCATATGGTAGCTCTATTTTCAACTTTTTGAGGAACCTCCATACTGTTTTCCAGAGTGGCTGCACCAGCTTGCATTCCCACCAACAGTGTAGGAGGGTTCCCCTTTCTCCGCATCCCCGCCAACATCTGTCGTTTCCTGACTTGTTAATTTCAGGGGCATATTTCTATTCGGGGTATTTTCTGGTTCCATACAAATTTTAGGATTATTTGTACCATTTCTTTGAAAAAAGTGGATGGTATTTTGATGGGGATTGCATTGAATGTATAGATTGCTCTAGGTAGCTTTGACATCTTCACAATATTTGTTCTTCCAATCCATGAGCGTGGAACGTTTTTCCATTTCTTTGTGTCTTCCTCATTTCTTTCATGAGTATTTTATAGTTTTCTGAGTACAGATTCTTTGCCTCTTTGGTTAGATTTATTCCTAGGTATCTTATGGTTTTGGGTGCAATTGTAAATGGGATCGACTCCTTAATTTCTCTTTCTTCTGTCTTGTTGTTGGTGTAGA